>NW_022060278.1:1178998-1376818 GCF_007364275.1 Archocentrus centrarchus | reverse complement strand
TGGAAGTGCTTGATGAATGGGAGTGCATGGGTGAATGCAAACAGGTTGTATAAGTGCTTTGAGTGCTCATACTGAGTAGAAAAGCGCTATATAAGAGCTAGTCCATTTGTAGGTGAGGAAACCTGCAAAGTCAGCACCGTATCAAATACTTCTTCTCCCCACAGTATGACTGCACATCTACTGAGTATGAAATTGAATGTTTACTAAAAACACATTAGCTGTGGTGTGTATGAAGCCTTGTTATTGCTGCCACATCTCTGCATGTGTAAAGGGGAACTGGACATTTGCTCTGCTTGCTATAATACATGTTTTTGTAGTGCTTTCTTTTTTTCTCAGCATGCATTCAATTTACTGTGGAAACATGGGTAGATATAAAGAGATGCAGCCCTATATTGAATATAGCACAATGTCTATAACACAGCGCTTTAATAAAATGACTGGCTTGCATGAGGAAACTGCTGATCAGTAGTGTTTCATGTCTGCAGCAGCAGCAAAGAGCCGATCTCTCTCTCTGCTGTCAGCTATCAGAGCTAAAATCTGTTCTCTGGAAGGCAGCACACATTTAGCTTCAGTTGATCGTCCTTATTTTAGTTCAGCAGTTCATGAGATCATGTTTCATTTCTTTATTTTTAGTGAAGAGATGGTACAGATAAGCCTGTAGCTAAGAGGTAACTTAAAGTTATACCATACTAAAATAGCAGTGCTCTTTTTTTGAGAAATGACCCACAGGTCGTGAATGGTTGTCTGCCTCTCTGTGTTTGCCCTTTGACAGACTGGTGACCTGTCCAGGGTGTACCCTGCCTGTCGCCCTATGACAGCTGGCCTTCAAGGGGTGGCTGTAGCTCAGGATGTAGAGCAACTCACCTACTAATAGCAAGGTTGCTGGTTTGATCCCTGACTGCTCCAGTCTGCAAGTAGTTTGTGTCTTAACACATGAGCATAATTTAAATGAACAGGTGCTGTTATTTTGTCGTATACTGCAGCTTTGAGTATTCTAGAAAACTGTTCCTAAAGTATAAACACTGAGTACAAAACAAAAACAATTTCAGCTGCAATAATAAGGCTATAAATATGTTATTTGCTTTTTAAAAATATTTTTGTTTGGTTTTGGTTATTTGGTTAAATTATTTCATCAAACTAATAACAAACTTAATTATGGTATTTATTGACTTATTACATAATTATACTACTGTAGCTCCACCTTGGATGGCATTTATGCTACATCACTGCAATATTGGTTGCATCTCCTCCACCACAAAAACCAGCATCAAGTTCATTAATTTGGTGGCACCTTCATCCAAACTAACATTAAAAGCTGCTCTTTGTGGTTTCAGAGCTGCAGCAGCTGCATCATTGTCCTCCTGTGAGAGCATGGCCTCTGCTGCAGACACACTTCAGATCAGCCAGGCTCAGTTTGCATTTCACTGGGATGTTTTTGTCTTCCTCAAATACAAATTCAAACTGATGGTTCATTGACTTAAAGGCTGCTGTTATTGCTATAATGTTAGCTGAGCCACAGTGACACACAGAATATAAACCAAATGTAACCCACAACAGAGGTAGACCAAATGATATGCAATGGAAAATAAGTTATTATAACTGTACGCAGAAGAACTGTCCTTTGTGGAGCCTGAATGGTGTGAACAATGAATCACTCAAGGAAACAAGATGTTACTGTGATCACAGATGTAATTTTGTAGACCAACAACAAAACAAAACAACAAAGACACACAATAAACAGTTCACATTGGACATATCTTCATTCTCATTCAGATGTTGGAATCACTTTAGTCCATCTCAGTTCAGTGTGTGCACCTTTGCAAAGTGCGAGTGGAGTCAGTTCAGTTCAAGGTTCTCTTATTAGAAAGACAGGGAACAAAGTCCAAATCCCAAAGGAAATACAAATATTCCTACCAGCACGCCATCCAATTTTCCCCACTTGAGCTGTGTCTTGAAGCATGCCCAAAAAAAACCTGACCGCTGAGTATTTGCACAATGATTCTGCAGTTGAGTTTCCGCGTCAGACAACAGAGTGCACCAGCCACAGCAGGAGCCAAAAACCCAAACATAGACCTCCCTGCTAGATCTTAGCGTGCCGCTCAGCAGTGACAGCAAAACAGGAGAGCCAACCGTTTCAGCTGAGGTGTGTTATGTGCTGCGTAATCATGTCAGCTGAGGTGTGCCATGTGCTGCGTAATCATGACAGCTGAGGTGTGCCATGTGCTGCGTTCAAGGTAACAAGGGTTACATGCTCCCCCCCTATCTCAGGTGCGTCCCTGCACCTGACAATGGTTGCTGCTGTACTACAGGCTGCCTAGTAACACTAGCTAGACACACATCATCTTCCCCTAAAATGGGAACAACGGCCATGGCTAGACCATGAAACAAGGACTGTATACTTCTTAGAAGGGGTTCCCCCAGGTTACCATATTGTAATCTATCTGGTGGCTTTCTAACCCGGGTGGACCTACGCACAGGTGATTCAAGGTCAGAATTCGAGGTATCTGGGGTGCCAGATTGCTCAGAGGAGAGGGAACCAGGAGATTCCAAATTGGCACCAACATCACTGGTTTGATCAACAGCTAAGGATGTACTCTCTGGTAACTCGGCCTCAGGCGTATCATTGATCTCAGATCCAGAGTTAGAAAATCTCTCCAGGGTCACACCCACCCCGGTCAGGGGCTCCCCTTGCTCAGATTCAGAAAATTGAGCCACAGGTGGTCTTTTCACAGCGGCTGGAACGACTGTCGCTGGACTGGGAAAATCAACAATTGTAGTTACCCTGGCAGGTTCTATAGCAGGTAAATCATACCAGTGATATGGGATCAGGTCATCATCATCATCTTCACCTGAGCAAGGCTGTGCACAATCCTCACCCGGAGAAATGAATGATGCAACTTCCGGTGCTTTCCCCTTCTTTTCAGGTGTTGATGGTACAGGTAGGTATCCACATGGTAGCAAGAGATTACGATGTAATGTTCGTACTGGTTTGGCTTTATTTTCTGGACGTACCGTGTACACTGGTAGGGTTCCAGCTTGCTTGATCACAACATAGGCATCTGGTTCCCATTTATCTGAAAGCTTGTGCTTGCCCCGAAGCTTCACATTACGAACCAATACTCTGTCACCGATGTTGAGTTTAGATGGAACTACATGCTGATCAAACCGCATTTTGTTTTTCCCCATCACTTTCTGTGCATTCTCACTGGCGATCCTGTAACTCTTTTCCAAGATGGATTTAAGGTTTTGAACATGCTGTGAATGACTCAAGGTACCGTTGTTCACAGGTAGTCCAAAAGCCAAGTCAATGGGGAGACGAGGTTGCCGCCCAAACATGAGCTCATATGGTGAATATCCAGTGACTTCGTTGCGGGTGCAGTTATAAGCATGAACCAATGGTTTAACAAAATCTTTCCAGTGGCTTTTGTCTTCAGTAGATAATGTTCCCAGCATATCCAAGAGTGTTCTGTTAAATCGCTCTACCGGATTACCTTGTGGATGGTAAGGAGTTGTTCTGGTCTTCTGTATGCCTGTCATCTTACAGAGTTCTTTAATGAGTCTGGATTCAAAATCTGGCCCTTGATCACTATGTAGTTTCTCAGGCATGCCATAATGGACCAGAAAACTGTCCCAGAGACATTTTGCAACAGTTTTAGCCCTTTGGTTGGAAGTAGGGACTGCAACGGCATACTTTGTAAAATGATCAGTTATCACCAAGATGTCTTTGGTGTTACTCCTATCTGGTTCTAATGACAGAAAATCCATGCACACAAGTTCAAGCAGCCGCTGGGTACAAATGTTGATGAGTAGCGCTGCTCTTTCAGGAAGAGCCTTGCGTTTTATGCATCTCTCACAGGTTTTTATTTTCTTCTGAATGTCAACAGCCAAATTCTTGGCCAATAAAACCTGCGACGCACCAAATCCAGTGTGCGCTCAGTGCCCAGATGTCCCATATGGTCATGCAGGTTTGTCAATACTTCATCTCGGAATTCCTGAGGTAAAACAAGCTGATGAAAGATTTGGTCCCCAACTATCCTCCTCCTCATGAGAATGCCATTTTGGAGCGATTTTGTTCTTGAAGGAGAAAGGGCAGTTCAGGAAGCTCAGTCCTTGAGGTGGATGGTGGGGTGTCCCCAGTTTCTAGCAGAGCTATGACATACCTCAGGGCCTGATCTTGTCTTTGTTTATCAGCCAGTTCAGCAGTAGATAATTGAGTGATCCAGGGAGAAGCAAATTGAGCGTCATTTACAAAACTATCAGGCAAACACTCGGCCCGTACTGAAAGCGAATGGACAAATGCAGTGATAGACATTCTATCATGACTGCTGTAAACAAGCTGGTGGTCACAAATCGCCTTTACGGTTTGCTGATCAATGGCAGCGACAGATGCATCATCCAGGTGATGTTGAACGAACTTCAGGATTCTCTCCTTTTCTTTTTGAGACATTGGGTCATTAGTCAAGTTGCCGTGTGGCCTGCGTGAGAGAGCATCAGCATCAACGTTGTGTCTTCCATTTTGATATAATAATTTTGAACGAAAAAGTAGACAAAGCTGACAACCATCTATAACTTGTGGCATCCAGTTTAGCTGAAGTTAACAAGTATGTTAATGGATTGCTGTCAGTAATCACGGTAAAAGGGATTCCATATAAGTAATCATGGAATTTATCAGTGACTGCCCACTTAAGGGCCAAAAATTCCAGTTTATGTGCAGGATACTTAGACTCACTCTTGGAAAGACCACGACTTGCATACGCGATAACTCTGTTTTGCCCTTGTTGCTCTTGGTACAAGACAGCACCTAAACCAGTGGAACTTGCATCAGTGTGCAAAATGTATGGCTTATGAGGGTCAGCAAAGGCAAGAACTGGGGTAGAAGTGAGCTTGTCTATAACAGATTCAAAAGCTTTTTGACAAGCGTCAGACCAACGACTCGCAAATGGCTCCTTGGGATTGTGATAGCGTTTCCAACTGACAACAGAGTGGCTCTTCTTTTGCAATGGCGGATACCCCGCAGTAAGGTCATGTAGAGGCTTAACGATTGAACAATAGCCCTGTATAAATCGACGGTAATATCCAGCAAAGCCTAGAAATGAGCGCAACTCTTTCAAGTTCTTTGGGACAGGCCACGATTTGAGGGTCTCGATCTTATCAGGGTCTGTTTGCACGCCATCTTTCGACACAACATGTCCCAAATATTTCACAGATTTCTGAAAGAACACGCATTTTTCTATGGACAGCTTAAGGCCAAACTCTTTTAAGCGATGCAAAACTTTTAGTAGCCTTTCCTCATGTTCTTCTAGTGTGGGTGCAAACACTATGAGGTCATCAATGAAAACTAAGACTTCTCTTAAATTCATGTCCCCCACACACTTCTCCATAAGCCTTTGAAAGGTACTGGGTGCGTTGGTAACTCCCTGTGGCATTCTGCTAAATTCCCAAAATCCTAAGGGACACACAAAAGCTGTTTTGCATTTATCTGCCTCATCCACTTCAATCTGATAATATCCAGATTTAAGATCAAGAACAGAGAACCATTCCGAACCAGAAAGAGCAGTGAAAGTGTCCTCCAACTTTGGCAGTGCATATGCATCTTTGATGGTTTGTAGATTCAGTTTCCAATAGTCAATACAGAGCCGCACACTTCCATTTTTTTTCCTCACAACAACAATCGGAGATGCAAAAGGCGACTCAGATTCTCTGATGACACCAGCCTCAAGAAGCTCCCTCAGATGTTGCCTCACTGCATCCAGATCTTGGGGATGAATTGGTCTAGGACGCTGCTTAAAAGGGGTGGGATCTGAGAGTTTAATCTAATGTTTCACTTTGTCAGTTTTTCCAAAATCAAGGTCATGCCTGGCAAAGACTTCTGGGATGTTATTCAACCTCTCACTTATCCGAAACTTCCACTCTGGTGATAAAGGAGACTCCCCTAAATTAAAGTTAAGTCTGGGAGTTGGAGATTCAGAGGACAAAGCGTCAGGTATGCTCTGTTCCTTGCACTGAATGGACTGAATTGCACTAATCTCAGCAATGGCAGCCCTAGCTCCAATGGTCACATCATGGTCGGATTGATTAGTAATAACAACAGGCAAGCAATATGGTGAGTGGCGAGGAAAATACACTACACAAGCCTGGACTAACAAACCCCCTGGTTAGGAAAACTGGATGGATGCTCAATAAGAACTGATGTTTCTGGCTGGAGGAGACGTGTAACGGCTAAACCCTCCAAAGCAACAGTCTGCCCAGCTGGTATAACCTGCGGTGTTTCAGCATGCAACTTCACTGTGCCATGAAAATCATCAGTTGCCAGTTTATGTCTCAGTTCCAGTATCTTGCATACAGACTTATAGCCATAAGGGGCAGGGCAAAACGACTGATTGTTTGCAACATGGCTGTCATACACAAGATCGAGGGTGTTTGTACCAATGAGTATGGATGGTTCTGATGCTCTTATGTCAGGTACTACTAGAGCAAGTGTGTCAATGTCAATACAACTCCCCAGAAAAGCAGGTGGAAAGGCAATATTGACTTCCACATAGCCCAGATAAGGGACAGCCTGACCATTTGCCCCTTCTATTTGTAGAAGATCATTAAGGGGATGTATTACTTGGTCTGATAAGTAATCACTATAAAAAGAGTGTGATATAGTGGTAACTTGAGAGCCAGTATCCAACAAACAGTTGAATTGAGTTCCTTTAATTGTAACTTGGGCTGTGCTTTTGGCACCAATCAGTCCTTTTGGCAATGAACTGGAATATGGGTGGAAGGATCTAGGTATGGGACATGGTTCAATTGCAGCCCCTGTATGTCCCCCTGCAGAGACTGCTTCTAGTTTGAATGTTTCGAATTATTCACGTCCCATGCTTGCTGTCTTTGCTGCAACAGTTTCCTTTTTTCAGAACGAGGGCAGGATTAGGTGGGTTACTGCAGCCTGCCGACACATGGCCATCATTTCCACAATTAAAACAATAGCCTGGTCTGGGTCTTGTAGTGTCAGTATTTCTGCTGCCGGATTGTGATTTGAGTTGTCGCGGCTGGGGTTTCTGGGAGAGCAGAGCTGACATTTGTCGCTGAAGTTTGTCCATTTGGTCTTTAAGTTCATTTATGGCTTTAAGCTCAGAGTGACCACAAGCGCACATGCTTTGGGAGTGAACATCAATACGTTGCTTGCTTGAGGTTAAATGCTTTTTCATAAGGCACTCCTTAGCTAGCTGCCGATCCTCCTCACTGCGGAGCAGCAGAAGTAAATCAGGGAATGCTGGCGGATTATTTTTTTTTTGTTCTAACTGCAGTTTAGATATAACAGCATTATCCCAGCAACCTCTGCAAAATTGTTTTAACAAATGTTTATCAATATCTTGAGCCGAGACAACACCTCTTTTGACCACACCACTCAACGTGAAGTGTAACCGCTGTAAATAAGCAGATGGCTTTTCACCCGGATTCTGTAATGTGTTCAAAAACTGAGCAAACAGCTCATCCCCATCGTGGACTGTGGCAAAAGCTGAGTCCAGGACTCTTAGATAAACTAAAGGCAAAGTATCTGGGCCCAGTCGTTTTACTACATCGGCTGCAGGGGACAATAGACTCTCCAAAATACGGTGGGTTATGTTCAGAGGTGATAAATTTGGGTCTGCCAGCAGCAGTTCAATGTGTGATCTCCAGGTTTCATAGACTGTTTCATTACTAGGTCTAGGAAATTTTCCAGAAAAAAGGAAAAAGCCTAAATGAAGGGGAAGCATGAGAAGTCAAGTCACTTGTTTTTACGATATGTTCCACAACTACTTTTTGTACCTCTGGGGGGTGTATGTCATTATGAGACAGGGAGACTCTCTGCAATGTCCGAGGTGACCTCTGCTGATCAGCTACAGAAATTACAGGAGTTGTATCTAGTTCATCCTGAGACCCCCACTGGCCAGGTAGGGTGCCTACAGGATCTCCTATCTGTACTGAGGCTTTCTCATCTTTTGCGTCATTACATTGCCCCATTAACAGCAACTGCTTGCTTATTTCTCCCATCATGTCTTTTAAAACCTCCCCAAAACTCGTCCCACTAGATTCAGCAACCTGCTTCAACTCACTAATATAGTCAGAAGGGCTTAGAACTCCTACCGTGGCTGGGCACTCTGCAGCCAGTGCTTTCACACTAAAACTCAACCCAGGACAATTCACTGACTGAAAAACGTACGGTAAAAACTGACTGAGAGCATTTTGCGCAGAATAGCTCGTGTACTCAACGATCAGGTTTTTATATAGAGGACTATCTGAATCATCAACCAGAATTATTTTTTTTTTAGAGACCCATATCTTTTTAACCAGTCAATTATTTCTTCATCCTTCTCAGTACTCGTCACACCCGACACAACAACAGCATGCGAAATGTTAATCCCATTCTTCACAATAAATTCCATGTTTCACAAAGCATTCAACCCTCACACACAGCACCAGGCTCCTGGCTGGCTCGCCACTTTGTAACCCACAACAGAGGTAGACCAAATGATATGCAATGGAAAATAAGTTAATATTATAACTGTACGCAGAAGAACTGTCCTTTGTGGAGCCTGAATGGTGTGAACAATGAATCACTCAAGGAAACAAGATGTTACTGTGATCACAGATGTAATTTTGTAGACCAACAACAAAACAAAACAACAAAGACACACAATAAACAGTTCACATTGGACATATCTTCATTCTCATTCAGATGTTGGAATCACTTTAGTCCATCTCAGTTCAGTGTGTGCACCTTTGCAAAGTGCGAGTGGAGTCAGTTCAGTTCAAGGTTCTCTTATTAGAAAGACAGGGAACAAAGTCCAAATCCCAAAGGAAATACAAATATTCCTACCAGCACGCCATCCAATTTTCCCCACTTGAGCTGTGTCTTGAAGCATGCCCAAAAAAACCTGACCGCTGAGTATTTGCACAATGATTCTGCAGTTGAGTTTCCGCGTCAGACAACAGAGTGCACCAGCCACAGCAGGAGCCAAAAACCCAAACATAGACCTCCCTGCTAGATCTTAGCGTGCCGCTCAGCAGTGACAGCAAAACAGGAGAGCCAACCGTTTCAGCTGAGGTGTGTTATGTGCTGCGTAATCATGTCAGCTGAGGTGTGCCATGTGCTGCGTAATCATGACAGCTGAGGTGTGCCATGTGCTGCGTTCAAGGTAACAAGGGTTACACAAACACCAAACTGAGCGTCGCTTTGGGTGATTGTGAGTGACTTCATTTGCCGAAGTGTCGCCATCTTACTTTGCTCCCAAAGGTATTGTTGTTCTGATCATGAAATCTTATCACGTTCTGATTGATGAAATATTCTGATCTGGAGAAAAACAGAGAAATCAAAACCAACCTGCCAGGATAAACGCTCCTACAAGTGTTTATCCTTATCCCAGACACAGAGACGTGTGCATACACACATTATTCCATTCTTTCAAATTATTTCAGAAATTCATACAGAAAGGACATGGAAAATGATACATTTTGTTACCTAAATGGAATGAAATCTAACTTTGACATCAGAGCAGTCTGAGCTTAATGAACTACTTTATGATCAAGAAACCATAATGAAACTGTACTCAGTGACTCTGAATGAGACCAGCTTCTCTGCACAATGAAAACATGAGGAGTGAGTGAGTGAGTGCAACTGCTGGATACTCAGTAAAGATATTAAAATTAATAATCAATGTCATAAGTACATCCTAATTTAATTTTATGGCATGTGTGAAAAACATACAGACACTCAGATCGATCACTCTGCATATTAAAGAGTTTATAAGTTTATCCTGAAGCGTCAGTGCATTAAAACCCAAGAGAAACAGATCAAGAGCTGCATGAATGAATGGGTGGCTTTCAGGCAGGCAAAAATGGCCTCATAAAATAGTGCAGCTGCTGCTGTGGGTGTGAAACAATATGGCTGCCGTCTGTGGGTCATTTGTAACACTTGGTAATGTCACAGGTGTCACGGTCTGGGCCGTTTGCCCAGCATTTTGTGTTTTGGGGTTTTGTATTTCCTGAGGTTTTGTCCCCAGTATGTTTTGATTCTTGTTCCCTTTGTCCCTGTCTCCCCCCCGTATCTATGGTCTTGTGTCTGTATGTCAGTTCCCCTGTTGAGTCAGCATGTACCTTGGTTTGTCACTTCCTGTTTTATTTTGACAGTCTGGTTTTCCCTGTGCTTTGTGTTTAGGTTTGCTTCCCCTGTGTAATTAGTTTCATTTGCCTCACCTGCTGTGCCCTGCTGTTTCCCCTTGCCCTGATTACCCATTGTGTATTTAAGCCCTCAGTTTGTATTTGTTCTTTGTTGTGTTGCTGATGTTTCTGCGTCTAGTGTTCCTGTGCTGTGTCCCTCCCATGTTCCTCAGTGTTTCCCTGTTTATCCTGGTTTTCTGTGCTGGTTTAGTTCCTGGTTCCATTCTGCACCACATCCAATAAAGTCTGTTTTTCCACCTACCTCGTCTGCCTTGGGGTTCCCTTCCTGCCCGTTACACAGCGGATCCGTGACAACAGGTTGGTTTGTTTCATGTTTTGTGTGCTGAAACAACCTTTGACCAGCTGCCAGGGAGTCAGAGAGGAACAAACCATCCAAATGCAGATTTTTGTTGTTGCTGTAGTTTGTTTGTGTTGTGGAACAGATTAAGGAACAGGGAAAATACACAATGATGTAACTGCTTGTTTATTGCTTATTTGTTGCTTATTTACTGCTTATACAAGTTTCAATATCTATTAACATTCAGGTGGTGATTGTGATTCTTTTGAAATGTCTGTTTTTCTACAGACGCTTAAAGGCAGCTGCATTTCAGTGTGTGACGTATTTTCACAGCTTCACAGGATGTCACTTTCTTTCTTTAGTCCAGCATGTGTCATCACCACAGTGACTCTACTTGTATCTGTGGTCACACAGTGTCACGCATACTTTAATGCAGCAGTGATAATTATTACTATTATTCCAGGACAGGCAGATCATATAAAGTGTGTGATGCACACAGAGAGCAAAGTGAAATTCTCACTGTGCTCTTTGTGTTCTTGTCAAATCTCTGCTGTTTGCTGATAACAGAAAACAAGACATCTGCTAAATGGAGACTTTTGGCTGAAACCACAGGCTGCATTTCCTCTGTTCTAGGTGGTTCACACAGAAACAGTGAGGTCTGTCAGTGGATCAAAATAAACCTGTGGCAGCACAGACAGTAACCAACAACAGCCTTTCACACACATGTAGGTGTAACAGAGAGAGAGAGGACCTTTACAAAAGGGTGGACAGCAGCTAAAAGAGGGATGGCAGCAAAGAAGTACAGAGACCAAAGTAACTGTTAAGAAAATGTCATTTATTTACAATAGAGGAAATTCATAAACTCTAAAACATGTCTGAGGCTGGATCCAAAGAAACAGCTCCATGTCTGTCCTGCTGTGCTGAACCCTGTGTTGGCCTCCTGTATCCATCTCTTTAAAATGGGGTTTCAGGGCAGGTGGACCTCAATGTGTTCACTGGGGAACAAACACGCAGAGTATAAAATAAAGTTTACTAATAAGAGCCATAGCATAAAAACACAGGGTAAATTATAGAAATGATTCTTCCTTGAATGAAAATATATTTATTGGATTTTTGTTTTTTAAAATTTTGCATCTATCAGAAAGTAAACAACATTTCCATCTGCAAAGAAGTTTATTCAAAGACACAAACAGGTCAAAAATGATCTGATCTGCTGCTCAGCAGCTCTGAAGTTATCAAACCTTCAACTGAGCTTGTTGAGTTTGACTGAACGCTGCGTATTCTGACACATGATGGCAGCACTGCCAAAAAAAAAAAAACAGCAGTGAGAAGACTACACACACACACACACACACACACACACACACACACACAGTGAAAACTACCAATGATTTAATCATTAATTTAACTTTATTGAACTGGATTATTGCTGAGACAAAATGAGACAAACACACAGAGTAATTACAGTAAACTGTGAAGAGCTGCACACATGAAAACTTCAGACAGCAGTGAGTTCATATCAACAGTAAATATTTCTGTCATTCAAAACATCATCTGCAATCATTGCAATATTTGATTATTTTAAAAACATTTAAGCATCGTGATACTAAAGAGTCAGAGTGAACAACCGTGTGCAACACAGACACACAAAATGCCAGCTCACATCCTCTGATGTCAGAGCTGAGACTTTTCTCGTGTCCATATATAGACACAAACTCTCATGAGCTATTTTAGCTGCTTTAGCCTGCCTGCAGCTGCTGTGCATCTGAAATCACCTTTCAGCCCACCTCCACCATCTCTGAGTTTGTGCAGAATCTGCAAATAAGCACAGAAGCCTGATGTGATAAGATTTCATTTTGTGTAAACCACAACCTCAGCCCCAAAGTCTTCACTGTATACACCCACGACTGTGTATCCAACATGGACAATACCATCATCCACAAACACGCTGATGACACCACCATCCTGGGCCTCATCAAGGGTGGGGACGAGACCGGGTACAGGGCGGTGGTCGACAGCACACTTTCTTATGGAGAGGAAAACGACCTCATCTTCAACATAGAAAAGACTACAGAGATCATCACTGACTTCAGGAAGAAAGCCCCTCAACTGTACCCCCTCACCATCAGGGGCACTGACGTGCAGAGAGTGGACAGCCACAAGTTCCTCGGCCTTCATCATCTGCCCTGAGCTGGTCTACAAACACTGCAGCCACTGTGAAAAAGGCTCAGAAGCGACTTCACTTCATGAGGCTGCTAAAGAAGGCTGGGCTGAGCTGTACCATACCAGACCCACACCACCCTGCCCACTTTCTCCTCAGGCCCAAACACACAACATACAGCCTGAGGAAAAGTAGAGCAGACAGCATCATCACACACAGGACTAGATTCTGTAAAAGCTTCTTCCCTGCCACAGTCAGACTGATGGCAGAGTAAAGGTCTGTTCACAGCCAAAATCCACTGTGCACTACTCCTCACACAGCTAAAACCTGATGTGCAACATTTTCTTTATTCAGTTATTAAAATAACTCTTGTTGGTGTAATATCTGTCTACATGTGCAATTTATACTGTGTTCTTTGTAACACTAAGTGTGCAATAACTGCTGTTCAGTATCCATCAACCTTCCATCTTAAGCAAGTGTTTTTGTATTTTTGTATATGTGTGTATATACATATATATTTATGTAAATATTTACATATTTTATTCTATACTTTTTTTTTATTATATTTTATTTTATTTTTTTTTTTTTTCTACACTCCTACCCGAAAGCTCTGCACAAGAATTCCTATGTACCCAAACCTTGCGTGTGAGTACAAATGGCAAATAAAGTCTTGAAGTCTTGAAGAAACAAGCTGATATGTTTGCAGCTGACTGCAGTTTGTAGCTGTATGAGCTGAGTTTGAAAGGAAGGAAGAACAGAGGCTAAACTAAAGAAATATTACTATTGCAACAGAGAGCTCCATTAATGAGCATCCCACTGCCCCCTACTGATCATTCTTGGCATTACTACAAGAAATATCACATGACGTGTGTGTGTGTGTGTGTGTGTGTGTGTGTGTGTGTGTGTGTGTGTGTGTGTGTGTGCCTCCCTCTCAAAGAAAACTCTAACATCGCACACAAGATTAAGAGATTAAGATTAAGATTAAGATAGTGTTTATTTGTCACATGCACAGTTATACACAGTACAATGCACAGTGAAATGTATTTTGTACCTGCAACCATATATACACACACATATAAATAAGAAGAATAAAATAAAAAAAAAGTAATTCACACTATACACTATACTCTATATACTATACACTATACACACTTTTATAAATTATAATATTTACATTGTGCAATAATGGTCCAGTTAGGGCTCAGAGTTGAGCAGACGGATGGCTTGTGGGTAAAAACTCTTCTTCAACCTTTCAGTCTTAGCCCTCAGGCAGCGGTAACGCCGGCCTGATGGGAGCAGGGAGAAGAGAGAGTGTCCGGGGTGGCTGGGCTGTTTTAGGATCTTCATGGCCCTCAGCCTGCACTGCTTGGTGTAAATGTCCTGCAGGTTGGGGAGGGTGGTTCTGATGGTCCGTTCAGCTGAACGAACCACCCTTTTTAGGGCCATGAAGTCCTGCTTGGTGCAGTTTCCCATCCAGGTGGTGATGCTCCCACGCATGATGCTCTCGATGGTGCAGGTGTAAAAGTTCCTGAGCACCTTGAGTGGGAGCTTGAAGTCTCTCAGCCGCCTGAGGAGGTAGAGACGCTGTCTGGCCTTCTTCACAGTGATGTTTATGTGATGAGTCCAGGACAGGTCCTGTGAGATGGTCACTCCCAGGTATTTGAAAGTGTCCACTCTGTCCACCTCAGCACCACTGATGACAAGTGGATGGTAGTCCCTCTGCTGCTTCCTGCTGAAGTCCACGATCAGTTCCTTTGTTTTGCTGACGTTGAGCAGGAGGTGGTTCTCCTGGCACCAGTTCTCCAGGCGGGAGACCTCTCTCCTGTAAGCTGTCTCCTCATTGTGAGAGATTAGTCCCACAACAGCAGTGTCGTCAGCAAACTTGATGATGATGTTGGACTCTGACGTGGCCTCGCAGTCATGGGTGTACAGTGAGTACAGCAGAGGGCTGAGCACACAGCCTTGGGGGGATCCAGTGTTGAGGGTGAGGGAGGATGAGGTGAGGTGACCCACTCGTACCACCTGTGGTCTGCTGGTCAGGAAGCTGTGAACCCACCTGCACAGGGATGGGCCCAGGCCCAGGTCCAGCAGCTTAGAGACCAGCCTGGAGGGAACTATGGTGTTGAATGCTGAGCTGTAATCTACAAACAGCACTCTCACATAGTTCCCCTTACCAGTGTCTATGTGTGAAAGGGTCTTGTGGAGGAGGAAGGATATGGCGTCATCTGTGGATCTGTCTGGCCGGTATGCAAACTGTAGTGGGTCGAGGGTGGTGGGCAGTGAGGAGGTGATGAATGTCTTGATGAGTCTCTCAAAACACTTCATCACCACAGAGGTGAGTGCTATGGGCCTGAAGTCATTGGGGCTGCTGGGGTGTGGTTTCTTTGGGACAGGGACTATGATGGACTTTTTAAAGCAGGTGGGAATCACACACAGTTTCAGTGAGAGGTTGAATATCAGTGTAAACACAGGTGCCAGCTGGTCAGCGCAGGTCTTAAGGACACGTCCACTAATACCGTCTGGTCCAGCCGCTTTCCTGGTGTTTACACGTCTAAACGCCCTCCTCACGTCGCGCTCCGTCACAGTGAGTGTCTCCGCCCCTCCGGCCGGGAGCGCAGCAGGCTGTCGGCTTCCCGACTCAAAGCGCGCAAAGAAGATGTTGAGTTCATCAGCCAGAGAAGCGTCGACACTCACCGGGTGTGTGTGTGGTGCTTTGTAGTCCGTGATGGTGCGTAGTCCCTGCCACAGTCCCCTGGAGTCAGACTGTTGTAGTTGCTGTTCCAGTCTGCGGCCGTAGCGATGTTTAGCCTCTTTCACCGCTCTGCGGACGTTGTATGATGCA
Organism: Archocentrus centrarchus; assembly: GCF_007364275.1. Classification (NCBI taxonomy): domain Eukaryota; kingdom Metazoa; phylum Chordata; class Actinopteri; order Cichliformes; family Cichlidae; genus Archocentrus; species Archocentrus centrarchus. The sequence continues at coordinate 1,361,329 of NW_022060278.1, read as the reverse complement.
ACCTTGTAGTCCTCCATGTTCCCAGAGGCGAGGCCGGAGTTGTAGGCAACGGTGCGGGACCTCAGGGCGTCGCGGACAGATTTATCCACCCACGGCTTCTGGTTGGGAAAAGTCCTGATGGTCCTCCTAAGTGAAGTGTCTTCAACAACTTTCCCAATAAATCCCACAACAGTTTCCGTAAACTCCTCGATGTCTCCGCCCGCGCTGCTGCGAAACATGTCCCAGTCGGTTGAATCCAACGCACCCTGCAGAGCGGCCTCTGTTTGATCAGACCACCGTGTCACTTCTCTCACAGCAGGGGGTTCCTGCCTGAGCCGTTGTTTGTATTTCGGCATGAGAAGTACAGAGGTGTGGTCAGACTTCCCAAAAGGCGGAAGAGGCTTTGCTTTGTAGCCCTCTTTGAATGGAGAGTAGCAGTGGTCTAGGGTCCTCTCTCCTCTGGTGGGGCAGTCGATGTGTTGAATCAATTCCGGTATCACCTTTTTCAAGTTTGCACTGTTAAAGTCCCCGGCTACGATGAAAGCCGCATCACGCTGGTTAGCCTGATAGGTGGAAATCGCCTCATGTAGCTCGGATAGTGCAGTGTTTGTGTCCGCCTGAGGTGGAATATAGACGGTGCTGAAGATGACCGAAGTGAACTCGCGGGGCAGGTAGTGGGGACGGCATTTCAGGGTTAGGAGCTCCAGGTTAGGTGAACATGATTGTTTCAGAAGGACAACATTCCTACTGTCACACCAGTTGTTATTAATCATTAGGCACACACCTCCTCCTCTTGATTTTCCAGACTCACTCGTTCTGTCCGTGCGATGAACACTGAAGAACTCAGACGGCTGTACGGCGTGGTCCGGTATGAGGGGGGTCAGCCATGTCTCCGTGAGACAGATGATGTTGCAGTCCCTTATGTCCCTCTGAAACTGTATCCTGGCCCTGAGTTCGTCCAGCTTGTTATCCAGTGACTGGACATTAGCCAACAGGATGCTCGGCAGTGGCGTTTGGTGCGCTCTGCACCTCAGCCTCTCTCTTACGCCGGCTCTTTTCCCTCGGGGCCTTGTCCGTGACCTGGGTCCTTTGTTTGAGCTGGCCCACTGGAAACGCAGTATTTCCTGAGGCCAAGTCGGGTCGGGAGAAAAAGGTGTCAGAATACAGCCAGAGTGCTGTATTCTGATATTAAAAAGAGTCTGTCTGTCATACGTGATATGACACAGAGCAGGCGGAATTATAAAGTCCAAAATTAGAGCTAAACCTAATATAAACAAACAAAGCGTAGGAGCAGGTACGACGGCTGCTGACCTCACCGGCGCCATCATCACAAGCTTGGGTCTACATTTATGTTATAAATAAAACTGCTGTGAAGAGCTACAAACACACTTTGCACAGTGATGTTGGAGCTCACACAGTACAATCCATAACCATTCTGTAAGTATTCACTGATACTCTGTCAAAATAATACTTCCTCCTCCTTCACTTCATAGACTCATCACACTTTGATTTGTATCTGAACTTGTTCTTTAGGCACAGTTTCAGCTACATTTACAACAGACAGGGATCTTTAGCTTCTGCAACACCATGACAAATAATAGACTCTGAAGTCAAAATTTTTATTCTTTATCATCACAGCTCTGGAAATATTTAACACCCAGCCAAGCAGATGAATTCATTACAATCAATGAAAAATGGCGAAATTGTGCCCTCTGCTGGCTGCCAGCTCTAAACACAACCCAGTGATTATATTTGAGTAAAGTGTTCTCTGTGAGAAATGTGATCTGATGGTTGCATGAAGAAAAAATTCATTCACGTGTGATTTTGTGGGTAGAGAGAGGGACAGATTCTCTAATGATTTCAATGTTACAGAAACATTTACAGCGTGTTCATGCAAGACCTTACACAATGACCTGAAGTCTCTGTGAGACTAAATACTCATAATAAATAACTTCAAATGTTCTTTAACTCATCGGGGAGCAAACAAAGTGAACACAGAAGGACTAAATGAGAACATCATAAATCAACAATCAGGAAAAACTAAAAGTACAGTGTTCTCCATTTGCAGCCACTTCAGAGTGAATTTTCAAACACACAAAAATCACCTGCATCCCCACTAGTACTGCACACACAGGAGTTTAAAGATGCTATCATTAAATTACTTTGCATATTACATATTCAAAGTCATGTTAATGATGATTTCACTGGTAGCCTATAATAGTCCTCAAAACATGTAAGCCGTCTCTCTCTTGTTGCTAAGAACATCTTGTGAACCCACAATGACCCACAATTCAGTGCTGATTAATTTTCTTAAGAATTATCTCCTGTCACTTGTGACTCATTTTGCCAGAGTGGGTCACATATGTGATTGTCTTGTGTACTCTGTGGATCATAAAGTACCTTTTTTGTAATTATCAGAATCTAAACATAAAGATCTGACAAATCCAAGTTAAGACCAAGATGATCTGAACATGTTGAGACACAATGAAGCCCCAGAACATGTGAAGTTCCCCTTTGCAGTGATTCTACTAGTTTGTGAAAGTGTTTTGGTGTGAGGGAAACCACAATGTAAGAATGAAGAGCACTGCTGATTCTAATGTAAGAAAGACTGAGCCACCATGAATGGAGGAGAGCAGACACAGAAACAGCTTCACTGCTTTGTGACAAAATATTTTCCATCAGTTTGTGTTTGAATTATAATAGTTTAGACTACAGGCCGTCTAACATGTCACTAACTTACAGGAGTAAAAGCTGAAGGCACTCTGGCAGCATCCAGCACAACCAGTGTGACACTGAGCTGTTATATGAAGGACTCTGCTGGCTGAGAGTATCAGAGGTTCAGAAACAGCTCATCTTAAGAGAGATCAGTAACAGGTGATCAATCACAAGGCCTGATCACATGGATTGTTCTACTATCAGAGTTTATTCTTGCTTTAAAAAATCTGCAGCTGGCAGATCTGACCATGTTCATGTTTGATCACATGCTGCCAGCACTGCAGTGGGACACACCTGCCACAGTGGCTGAGAAAAAGAGGGTTAAGATCCTGTTGGATTTCAAGCTCCAGACTGATAAGCAGCTGCTGACTAACCAGCCACACACAGTGGTGACTGACAAGGAGCACAAGACAGCAGCTGTGACAGATGTGACGTTCCTGGCTAACAGGAACATCAGAAAGAAGTAAACCAGCAGCTTGATGAAGTATTGATGAAGTATTGATGAAGTAGGATTTTTACTTCAAAAAACAAACATTTTTTTTGGGCTTGTTTTTTTGTTTTTGAACGTGAAGTTGCTTATTTGGGATTGACTTTCTTTCCGAGTGAAACTCCTTGAACTCCATACTAAAGCAATTATGGGGCGGTAGTTTGTCCCTTCCAAGCCCCCGTTTCCTGTTTATCCCTCCCGCCCAAGTTGACCGGGTGCACAACCAACCAAACACTCATAACATCCCAGAGTGAGGAGGCAGCATAATGAGTTCCTGTAAGTGGGGAAAATATAGAAAAAATCGAATAAAGAGTGGGAGAAAAAGAGCGAACTAAAGAATGGATCTGAGCTCGGATGGGAGTCTGGCGTGAAAAGTGGATATGCATTATGCAATGCATAGGAGCGCCTCACAAGAGGTATATGTGTCCGCAAAAACCTCAGAAAGTAGCTGCAGTCCTGATGGGAGACGTATGAAAGGCACTCTGCAGATTTTGCAAGTGTGAATTATGTGCTCACCATGCTGATTTAATTCAACATGCTAATACTGAGAAGCACACACAAAAAACCTGTGCACCCTTCTCTTCTATGAGGCTAAGAAACATGGCTTTCACTGCTCCAAAACACACAGACAAAACAATAAAATGAGCTATACTGCTATAAAGCTATACTGTTTAAAAGCGGCCTCAGTTTTACACGATGTGGTGGGTTGCCAGTTGGGCTTTTTTTGGCCTTGTTTCTATCGCAAGATCTGGCAACACTGGTGACAAATTAAATCTGTATTACATGAAAGTACGGGCCGGACCTCCCTGAGAAAACTGTGAAAACACAGTAAAAAGGCTTGATGAGCATAACGTCAGAGCAGCTGTTACTTCGCATCATGTTGATAATTTTAGTTCATTTTAGAACATTGTGAGCTGTTTAACAATGAGTGCCTTTAAATGAACGCTCTCTTTCAGTGGATTCATGCACAACACTGAACAGCTGTGAATGTACTCACTCTGACACACAACCAGAGGTGGCAAAAGTACTGACATTCTGTACTTAAGTACAAGTACAAGTACTTATGTTAAAAAATACTTTAGTAAAAGTCGAAGTACTGGTTCAACTTTTCTACTTAAGTAAAAGTAAAAAAGTACAGGCTCTGAAATGTACTCAAAGTAAGAAAGTAAAAGTAGTTCTTTGGAGGACGTTTCTACCTGCTATTTTTGTGTAAAACTAACCGAACCTCGTTATATATTATTGTAATAATATAAAATAAAATTACATGAGAATGCAAACATTATTCCAATCTAAATTTTAATCCTAATGAACGCACTCAGCTTGAATCTGTTATGTAGGACACAAACTGTTAAAGGGAATTTAAACACAGCTCTATTCTCTGTGTCCTCCATAGTAGAGGGTGACTGTGCCTCCACCTAAACACAAACATGAGGATACTCAGGGGTTACAGTGGGATTCAGAAGGTGGAGGAACCCTAAGATCAGCTGTAGTGGCTCTGCATGGGGAGAAGAATCACAACTTTCTATTGTGAGCTGCAGTAAATGATGTTGGTGTGCAGGCTGTGATCAGCTGACCTGCTGCTGCTGCTCTGAGGTTTACTGCTCTGTGTGGATGAACTGAACTCACAAAGATGTAACCCAGTATTTCACAGCTCTCTGAGCTGATCTCCATCCCCTACACTGACAGCATACAGGCTGTAGAAATGTTGGATTCAGTGAATGAATCTCAGCATCAGCAGCTTTGATTCAGACTCATCTCTGCTGCACTGATGTAACCTGTAACTCTGACCATGAACACAAACACTGTGCTCCAGTCCAACACAGAGCTTTACTGTAAATACAGTACAACAAGCTAACCTATTTATTACACACTAAACTGCAGTATTTTCATACAATCTTTGAATTACACAAAGTCAGTATACTTCAGTTTATTTTCCAGTCCTTACCTTTAATTCTAACCTCTCTTCTTCCTCTCCTGTCCTCTTTCTCCATCTCTGAGTGAACTTCTCTCTCTTTGCTCTCCCTGAAATACAGCAGCTCTTCTTTTAGCTAGCAGACACACTGTGTGACAAACTGCACACACTTTGTGTGTTTGCTGATATTTGTTGAGCATTTAGAAACGTTGCATTTACCTGCCACACGTTACTCCCTTCATGCTCGCTCCTCTTCAGTAGCGCTAGCTAAGCTGTTTATGTGCCGCAGCGCAACTTACGGACTCGGTCCGGCCCGATTATAGCGCTATAAATGATACATTAATTATATGGGTTTGCGTATTTAATCCCTTTGTACGAGATAAGCCCCGATGATGGAGGATACGCCAGTACGATTGTCTCTTATATGTTATTATTCCTCCGTTTAGGCTCAGATCGTTTGATGTTTGACGGCGCACTGACCGGAAATGCAAACTTCTCTCTGACGTTAAAAGTAACGAGTCTGTTTGAAAATGTAAGAAGTAGAAAGTACAGATACTTGTGTAAAAATGTAGGGAGTAAAAGTAAAAAGTAGTCAGAAAAATAAATACTTAAGTAAAGTACAGATACCTGAAAAATCTACTTAAGTACAGTAACGAAGTATTTGTACTTCGTTACTTCCCACCTCTGCACACAACAACAACAAACTTTATTTATAGAACACTTTTCTTAACAAAGGTACAAAGTACTTATATGCAAAATCAAAGAAATAGTTAAAAACATAAAAACAGATCTACAGCACATTTAAATGCATTAAAATTATGATCGACAGCAGGAGTGTCCAAACTTGTCTCATGGAGGATTTGACAATGTGAAAGTGCCCGAGGGCCAACAGTCCCTGATGACGTTATTTTAAAGAATCAAAGATGCTTATAAATACTGTTATTTAATACTTTCATTTCCATGCAGCAAACAAACATGAAGTAACCAAATGTAGAGCATAAAGCTCTGAATTACCAACTGAAATTTAAAACATACAGAAACTGTAAAATACTGCTGTGTAATCCTGATAACAGAGCAACAGGTAAGATACTGACACTACTGTGAAGGACACACAGGTACACAGGGCAGGTCTGACTCCAGAGCAGTGGTAGATGTGTGTAAAATGTCACGTAGGTGGAGTCACTCAGTCTGGATCTCAAGCAGTTCTTCTTTAAGTTCAGAACAGAGAAAATCTGCATTCACAAACATGTGGAGCCAAACAAGATGAACATTTTCTATGCAAATGTTCATCTCTGGAAACTTGATCTTATCCAGCTGCTGGTGTTGTACCAAAAAGTGATGTTTTTATGTTTTTGATGTATAATATCTCTGCTTAAATTGGTAATTAGACTGTAGTCAAGAGAATTTATGAAGGCCTTATGAATAAAATAAAGAAATGACCCATTTTGCAAGTATCTTTATGACTGTGTTACTGTAGCTACATTATAATCAAGCTGCTCCTTTTTGTCCTCTTCAACTATCTTTATAGAACTGTGATTTTATATGTGTTGTAACTTCTGCTGCCCCCTTGACCAGATCTCTATGAAAAAAATGAAATTTTTCCTGATAAATAAAAAATATATAAAAGCTGCTTAGCCAAAATTTAATTGCAGCTTCTACCTGTGACAGGATTTGTTCTCACTCAGAATGAATTGATATCATTCATGATGACGATGATACTTTATTGATCCCACAATAGGGAAATTACAGAATGACATATGTTTGACAGATTGGAGCCAAAAAGTCATATACACCAGTTTAAATACATCGTTTTTGGGTTTTTTTTTTGGCACTTTCCAAAAATCACTTTTTGGAATTACATGCTGAGTTGAATTCATTGCTTGGGCCGATGGGCCAAAAATAACATGTATGGACAAGATGCATGGGCCATAAAAAAATCTGAGCATGGGCCATGTTTGGCCCGTGAGCCATAGTTTGGACTCCTCTGATTTAAAGGAAGATAAACGAGCGAAACACACTGAGGGATTCTTTCTGAAGGAAATATAAACTCAGGCTATCAGGATCATTGCTTTGAATGAAAAATCTGCTCCTTTTCACTCAAAGTGACGTCAAGTTTTTAAGTTCCTTTAAAGAGAAAAAGATAAAAACAGCTAAAGAGCTGCTGTTAAGATTTTAGAGCTGTGGCTGAATTTGGATTCACATTATAGTAGTCAGAGCTCTCCTCTGGGTCACCACGTTGTCCTGTTGAGGTGATCAAATGAAAGCATTTAAAAACAAACACCCTCTGTTTGCATTTATTATCAGTCAGAATAATTAACAATGTAGATTTTACATTTCAAATCTCAGAGTTTGTGCACTCACTCGTCTTGTTAATGACTTTGAGCTGAATCACAGATATAATATATAAAATAATCATCTTATTGACTTTAATGTTCAACACAGTTATTGTATAATCATCCAGCTTCCACAAACTCTGTATTAATGAAAGTGTGTACTTTACCATTTTCAGTGTTTTCAGAGCCTCTGATTGTCTCATAGACACAACGATCACCTACAGGTCAGAGAAAATCAGTCACCTCATGTCTGTGATACTAATTTAAACACAGTTTCAAACAAGTATTCTTGTTTCCTTCAACAGAGTTTAAACTACAGCAGATGTAATAATTACAGTCTGGATGCAAAGAGCATCAGAATATTTTAAAGTAGATGAAAAACTAACCATGAAGAAGAGAGGAGTACACTTGCTGCTGATGTTCATCCTGATTCACCGTCTGCTCATTAGCAGGACCTTCATTAAAAATGTAAAGAAGACATTTGCTTTCACACGGACCTCATGATGCATTTGTGTATCTGAATGAGTGAAGAGTTTGTAGTAAGTAAAGGAAAAGTTCTCACTGTTGGTCGTTCTGCAGCGATACAACAAGAGCAGGAGAATAATGAGGAGAGAGACTCCACAAACCAGTCCAACAATCAGCCATGAAGAGCTGTCAGCTGCTGACACAGTTACTGTAACAACAATTATTAATAAACTGTAATTATATTGGATATGTTCCTTCTCAGTCTTCAAAATATTTCCAAATATTCATCAAATCTTTGATCCTGCTCACCTTTAACTAACATCCAGCTCTGTGGTGACTCTCTTCCTGAGTATCCACACTTGTAGAAACCTTCATCAGACTTTGACACTGCAGAGATCTTCAGCTCCTCTCGGGTATCACTTTGAATAAGTTTGTCATTGTGGTAGAAAAACACATTGGAAAGTATTTTTTGTGTCCTCAAACTGCAGCTCAGACTAACAGAAGCTCCTTCAGTCACAGGATGAACAGGACTCACCAGGATAGGAGCATCAGGATCATCTGTGACACAATCAAACACAATTGTTTCAGTCAGATCAGCTGGTGCAGACTTTTAGAAAAAGCTGACACACAATAATAAGAACAGATTGAACAAATGCTTTTCATCATGAAGATCTAATATCTGAGCTTGAATATTTAAAAACTTCTGTATGTGTCCTATTATTATGAAAAAATTTCTATAGTACTTGTTTTGAATTGTGACATGAAACCTTCTCCTCTTAAGGTCTGGGTTATTGTTGCTGCAACAGGAATGAAGCATAACAAATGCTCCATTCATTAAGTCACAGTAGTGCTATACAGCCTCCTCAGTAAATGTGCTGCACTCAGCAACCTGCAAAAACTGGCCTCACTTGCTTTTTAACCCTATATCGCCATTTGTATCATATTTGCTACTCAAGATTCTGTGACCTCTATTTTTTCAATGTGATCAATTTGTACCTCAAAAACCTGTTGTATATCATTTGAGACCTGTGTTCTCCCGTCTAGTGGATTATCAATGTACTGCAAGCAGTGGAAGTGCTTTTTTTTGCCGTTTCAAAATGTCTCCACAGATTTTTTTCAGGAAAATCTTTGCTAATTTTGGAGAAGTAGTGGTAAGAATAATATCGATATTGTTAGCAATTTTTAAAAATAAATACTTCCTGTGCTGAAGCAATGCATAATTACTTTAAAAATATTTTTTAATATTACAGTTAAACCGTGTTAAAAATGTGTGTATCAAACTTGATACTGCAGGTATATAAGGTACTCCAGTCCTGAACTGTAATGTGATATTTTAGTAATTTAATCTACAGCATTCCTGCCACAATACAACCACACACTATTTTTGATGATTGACATAAACTGGTTAATCACTGAAATGCCATTTGAACATAAATTTTGGTGATTTTCAAAGGGGTTCCTTTGAAATTATACTCTCTACGCTGTGCTGACCAATTATTTATGTGTGTATTTTTAGATGTCAAAGAGAATTGAGGGAGAGAAAAAGAAAGTACATTGAAAATGTCATCAATATGATAATAGATGGCAATTCAAGTGACCACTGTGCTTGAACAAGGACAGAAACTGTTTTTGTGCCTACCACAAATTGAAATAAATGGCTGTAAAAAGTTTAATGTAAAAAAAACAAAGAAGTAAACTGCCTAGAGTGTTCTAAACTTGTTAAATGTTATGGGCAAAACAGTCTTTTGATTCTTAAATTAACATTGTTGTGAGCAAAATGTTACCAAAAGAGCCCAGTGTATCAGATGTGATACAAACAAAATATCATAATTAAAGTGATATGGCACAAATTTTTGGGGGGATTTTGTTTAAAGGCCTAATAAACATGTCAGTTCTAAAAAATTAGAATTTTCTGACTATTTTTTGATGGGTCAGGCTTTAAAGGGTAATAGACCAGTACAAGGAGCTCCAGGATGGAAGAGGTTAAGGTCATATCACAAAAAACTTCCCTAAACCTGAGTTCTCTTTGGAAACTGTGATCGTGGAAGTTTTCACTGGGACGATGATGATGATGATGATGATGATGATGATGATGATGATGATGATGATGCAATGCAGCCACATTTAAAATTTTGGTTTCTGCAAACTAAAAAGTTACCCAAACTAAAATTATTTAAATGATTCCCCAGATTATTCAAGTTTGCTGAGATCTGAGCTACATAGACCAAAAAGGTGCAAGACAGATAAAGTACAGAGTGCAGATACACAGTAGGATAAATACAAAAATACACACTACAATATATGCAGAAAAGTTGCCATTTCAATTCCTATATGTATGTGTGTATCAGAGTCCGCTGTGTATGTGTGTGTGTGTGTGTGTGTGTGTGTGTGTGTGTGTGTGTGTGTGTGTGTGTGTGTGTGTCCGAATCTGTCACTTCAGGTTGGAGTTCAGGGGCCTGATGTCTTCTGGAATGAAGCTGTTGTATTTGTGTGGTAGCTGCAGTACCTCCTCCCAGATGGCAGGAGAGTAAAAACTCCATGTGATGGATGAGATGGATCAAATACAGCATAACCTTTAATACAACTGCACCTTTTTACATGATACACTTTGATGACACACATCTTGAGCTACTTTGTGGTTTATTAAAAAAATATATATATATAAAATATGCATTTGATAGTTTTGGTAAATCTGTTTAAGAAAAAAATGACTAAAATGATAACAAAAACTAAGAATATTATGCTGTTTTGTGAGATGCATAAAATTGTCAGAAACTCTCATCTTTACTTGTTTTGCCTCAGAGAATTACTCCACATCATATCCAAATCATTAAAATGCAAGAAGAAAATGTATAATAACATACCCTGTACAGTGATGTTGACTGCACTGCTGAACTCTCCTGATCCAGACTCACACCAGTACACTGCAGTATCTGACTGTGATGTGTTGATGTTACATGTGGATCCAGTCATTGTCCTACAGTCAGAGTTCAGTCGGCCGTCCTCAGTGAACTTCTTCACTCTCCACTCAGCAGAGTTTCCCTCACAGGTCAGTGAGACAGAGTCAGAGGTGAAGTGTTGCACTCTGTCAGGACTCACTGTGAGAGACGCTGCTGAATGAACATCTGGAAACATGCAGGGAGGAGACAAAGCTCAGAGATGTTAGGATTAAAATATCACAGTGAAAATATTCATTTGCTTCCTGAAGATCAGAGCTAATATTTCAACAAACTACAAAACTCGCTTGAAAACCAAATAACATTTTTTGTGTTGTTTTAAATTTTTTGTACATTCTAAATAAACAATTTTATCATCTGTTATTTGTTAAATGAGAATCCATTATCTTTTTACCTTTGTCAGAGCTGTTAGCCTGCATTCTGAGTTAGATTTTAATGAGATGAATTTTAGTGAAAACTTGATGGATAAAAATGATGACATAACATCAGCTTATTGAAAGGACAGAGAGAAACAAACTGACCTGCAGACCAGACAAACTTTGGTTCACTGTGATCAGTGTGATACTCTGGGTCTCCTCTTCCAGCTCTACACACATATCCTGCTGTGTGTGTCTGTCCATCAATGATGTAGGAGTCCTGTGCAGTCCCACTGCCATCAGGTAGCAGCTCATAACTGTAGGATTTCTCTGATAGATCAGGAACAGCTTTATACCAGTAGAAGCTCCATCCTGCAGACGGATGTTCAACCTCACAGTTCAGAGTTACTGAGGCTCCAGGACTCAGCCATGATGGAGACACAGTGAGGACAGGACGGGGTCCATCTGTTCAATAAAGATTTTATCTCAATGTTTATTCTCTGAATACTGAATTCAATTTTGCAGCAATATTGAATCCCAAATATTTAATATGAACTTTAAGAGTGAGACTACCTAAGCATCTAAAATCTCTCTAATCTCAACATGTACTAACAAAAACACATTTTTACAGCCTGACATCAAAATCAATTTCAACAATTTTAATAAAACATTGATCACACAACAAACATGACTTACTTGTTACTGACAGTGTGAAGGCTTCACTCCACTCTGTTGAAGAATATGAGTCATCTCTGCGTCGACTCTTACACATGTAGTCTCCACTGCTGGACTCAGAAACTCTGAATGTCAAAGAATTATTGTGTGTCCACTGTGTGGTTTGTCTGGGTCCTCTCCATTGATACTCCCACTCAGTGGGTTCACCTCCTTCCTGCACCTCACATGTCAGAGTGATCGTCTCACCGCTGAATATCTGAGTCCAGTTGTGTTGTTGTTGTTTTACAGCAACTTTATTGGAAACTGTTTACAGATGTTAACAGTTGAGATACAAACAGAAACATGAAATCAACAGAGAAAACTTAACATTGTATGTTTGCTAATCATGAGTGAATGTTTCAAACTAAATTACTGAACTCACAGGTTATCTCAATGCTGACTTCATCACTTTTATAAGTGTAGTAAACTGAGTTTCCTCTTCCTCTGCATCTGTAGATTCCTCCTTGAGATACTCTGATAACTCTGTTTGGTTGATCATCTCTTCTGATTTGAACTTCAGTGGTTCTTTGGGTGCGTCTGAACCACTCATATTTCCACTCAGCAGATCTCCCCACAGAGCAGGTCAGTGTCACACTGCCCCCTACTGGTATGATTGTTGTTCCTGCTGTCAGTGTGGCCCTGTATGTACCTGCAGATATGAATGAGAAGGGAAAATATGCACACAGAATTAACTATGAATCCAAAAATTATTCAACAATTAAAATTTAAAGTATGTTTTAATGTTATGCAGCTTCCCATTTGCAGCAAATCTAAATATTTCTTTACTTTTTGTTTGTTTTTTCTCTGCAGTTTGAGATCATTTTAATTTCTATCTCAACATGGTGACAGAACTACAGTAACTCAGGTTGTAGATCTGTAAATAAACCCAGTTTAACTGTTTGTCCATTCTCTGACCTGAAGAAGTCACACTGAATGTAACTAATACAGTTCACTGAAGGACACACAATAGTGGGTTAAGGGGGCTCTGTGTGGATAACAGAAACATCAGTCACCTTAAATTTTATGAAGATTTTGATGTTTCCTCTTTTCTTCTTCTTTACTTATTAATTTAATTTTATCCACAGTTGTTGTTTTACATTAAAACACACACATGTAGTAATGATGATCACAGAGTCTGTGAGTATTTTAGTGCTGTGTACACTGTGAGCAAAGTAACAGGTAAAATACAGACGTCCTGGTTAAAGTTTCACAGCATCAGGAAAAAGTTTCCATGACAACATTAATTTTTTTTTCTCTGTGTTTATAATTCAGATTCAGAGAATTTGAACAGAGATCATAAATTTATACTATTGGCACTGAGGACTGATACAGTTACAGAGACAATGTTACTGCTCTCTGTATAATTTGAGCCCTTCCAGTTACCAAAGCACTGATATTCACAACTGTAACCTGTAGATGTAATTTCTAATCTGTAGTATTTGTGTTTGTTGTAGGGGACAAATTCTCGACCATCCTTGTTGAGTTTGTAATACCAGTCAGTGTCTGCTCCTTTATTCATGTCACACATGAAGGTAACAAACTCTCCAATGAAAAAACTGGAGCAGTTGGGTTCAATAGTTAACACAGCATCTAGAATCCAACACAACCACAACATTAACAATCTAACACACTATTATGCACTATAGGAGGCAACATCTGTGTTTATACTGTATTTTCAAATATTAAATAATATTTAATGCAGCAGGCTGAGATGAATCTTTATTGCTAATTAAAACAAAAACTGAAAAAGTGAAAGTGTTCAGTCACCTTGAACGTGTCCAGTGCAGAGGAGCGTACAGAGCACTACAATAAAAGCATAAACTTCAGACATCATCAAACGAAAGACACACTCAAATATGGCAGAAATAAAACACTTGGGCTTTTAGCAGTGGCTGCTGTGATTGGCTGCATTTTAGATTAAGATGTAAAATGCATCAAATGATCACAGATGCAGAAACAAACCTTGCTTAGATAAACTAAAGCCGCTCCACTCTAATCTGAGTCAGTGCACTAAAATCTAATCCAGGCTACAAACAACCATGTTGATAACAAACATGAGAGTCCTCTGTTCAAATGAACTGAAATGCTCCAAATGACTGATACTCTGTTCTTCTCACTGAAACATGTTTATCAGTCAGTATGAATCAAACTATAGAAGTCAGTGATGTACTCACAGAATAGGCCCAGCTCACAGAGCAAAGTGGGTCCCATCCTCACATCCAGCAGCGACACGTCTGAAAACTTCTACAACTTCCTGTAAAGAGAAAGAGTGAAGCAGCAGCTACGAGAAGTAGAAGCAGAAAAAGAAGCTGCATTTAATACACACAAGATCAGAGTTTGTCTCAGACTTCTTCTTCTGGCTGCAGCCTCTCTGTGCTTCCTTCCTTTTACACCCTCAAACAGCTCCTGTAGCTTTGACCGCAGCAGTTGGTGACGTGTTTACATTTCCCGTCCACTGCAAACATATAAGCTTCTTTCTTGTGTGTTGTGTTCCTACTTTTCTCTATGATATGCTAATGAGTTGTTCAAGTCAGGTGACATATTTCTGTGGATCATAGTTGTTTCCTCTTTTTTCTTTAGAAACTTGTAAGTTATTTTTAAACTGTTCTGTGGATCAGGATCATGCTGCAGGGTTCAATTTAAGGTGATTTTATTCAGGGTTTGAAATGACTGTAAGGTCGGCTGCATGTCCTGTCCTCCTCTTATCTTGTTCATAAAGTGTGATGGCAGTATTACAATCATTTATCTTCACTCCTGTTCACGGTGTGTGGTCAGCTCTTTATTTCTGACACCTGCAGAGGAACCAGATGTCCTACAACCTGTGGATGGTCCTCCTTGGTCCTCTAGTGACTGTTCTGAGCACACAGCAGGGAGGACTGATTGAGGTCACTTGTGGGTGTGTGTGGTGGAAAACTGGCAAGACAACGTACTTGCATTCTGCAAAAGAGAAATGAGGAAATTAAAAAGGCACATGTATGCATTTTGTTATTAACTACCCAGGACATGATGGTGCCCACCTCATAGACTGATGCATCTATTTCTACAATGTTTTCTAGAAGAACGTGCCAACTTGTTCTTCATTTTTTCCCACAAAGAACAAGTTGGCACCAACTGGAGAAGAGGGAGGTCTGAATATCCTGGTGGCTCGGGAATCTGAGATGTAATTTTCCATTGCTTCTGTTTCAGGACTAGTGGGCACTGTGGCTGCTGGAAGTAAATCTATAGCACAGAGGAGAGCAAAGAGCTTCAAAAACAACAAACTGTATTAATTCATGTTGATTTCCAGAAAGGACAAGGTCAGCTGGAGAAGTTTGGTGTGTTGGCATTCAGTGCAGAGACAAGAAGAGTTTCAGAGAGACTTTCTACTAGGATATTAAGCTGTGAGTGAGCCTAGAATCAATAAATTGAGGCTGTGGTGCAATTACCTTCTGCTGCAGCTGCCTCTGAACTCCTGCAATCCAGAAGTGGTTGTGGAAAGCAGAGTCCTGAGGCGTGCTGCAATCTTGAGTTTTGCTCCCTCCTCCCACAACCTGTTATCTAGTTTGATGGGAATCAGTGGTGTTAGTGTATTTTGAGGCTAACTCATTGATCAACTGTTCACTCAAACTCTGACAGAATGACTCTTACTGGGCCTCATCTTCTGACACTGTCCCTGATGTAATGTTGTAGGGGGGCAGAAGCATTGTCAGGTTTTAAAACTGAGTGTCGCTTTGGGTGATTGTGAGTGACTTCATTTGCTGAAGTGTCGCCATCTTACTTTGCTCCCAGAGGTATTGTTGTTCTGATCATGAAATCTGATCACGTTCTGATTGATGAAATATTCTGATCTGGAGAAAAACAGAGAAATCAAAACCAACCTGCCAGGATAAACGCTCCTACAAGTGTTTATCCTTATCCCAGAGACAGAGACGTGTGCATACACACATTATTCCATTCGTTCAAATTATTTCTGAAATTCATGCAGAAAGGACGTAGAAAATGATACATTTTGTTACCTAAATGGAATGAAATCTAACTTTGACATCAGAGCAGTCTGAGCTTAATGAACTACTTTATGATCAAGAAACCATAATGAAACTGTACTCAGTGACTCTGAATGAGACCAGCTTCTCTGCACAATGAAAACATGAGGAGTGAGTGAGTGAGTGAGTGAGTGAGTGCAAGTGCTGGATACTCAGTAAAGATATTAAAATTAATAATCAATGTCATAAGTACATCCTAATTTAATTTTATGGCATGTGTGAATAACATGCAGACACAGATCGATCACTCTGCATATTAAAGAGTTTATAAGTTTATCCTGAAGCGTCAGTGCATTAAAACCCAAGAGAAACAGATCAAGAGCTGCATGAATGAATGGGTGGCTTTCAGGCAGGCAAAAATAGCCTCATAAAATAGTGCAGCTGCTGCTGTGGGTGTGAAACAATATGGCTGCCGTCTGTGGGTCATTTGTCACAGTTGATGATGTCACAGGTTGGTTTGTTTTATGTTTTGTGCATTGACACAACCTTTGACCAGCTGCCAGGGAGTCAGAGAGGAACAAACCATCCAAATGCAGATTTTTGTTGTTGCTGTAGTTTGTGTTTGTGTTGTGGAACAGATAAAGGAACAGGGAACATACATGATGATGTAACTGCCTGTTTATTGCTTATTTGTTGCTTATTTACTGCTTATACAAGTTTCAATACCTATTAACATTCAGGTGGTGGTTGTGATTCTTCAAGATATGGAACCTAAAAAACCTAAAAACATACAGAAACTTTTGAAATGTCTGTTTTTCTACAGACGCTTAAAGGCAGCTGCATTTCAGTGTGTGACGTATTTTCACAGCTTCACAGGATGTCACTTTCTTTCTTTAGTCCAGCATGTGTCATCATCACCACAGTGACTCTACTTGTATCTGTGTTCACACAGTGTCACACATACTTTAATGCAGCAGTGATAATTATTACTATTATTCCAGGACAGGCAGATCATATAAAGTGTGTGATGCACACAGAGAGCAAAGTGAAATTCTCACTGTGCTCTTTGTGTTCTTGTCAAATCTCTGCTGTTTGCTGATAACAGAAAACAAGACATCTGCTAAATGGAGACTTTTGGCTGAAACCACAGGCTGCATTTCCTCTGTTCTAGGTGGTTCACACAGAAACAGTGAGGTCTGTCAGTGGATCAAAATAAACCTGTGGCAGCACAGACAGTAACCAACAACAGCCTTTCACACACATGTAGGTGTAACAGAGAGAGAGAGGACCTTTACAAAAGGGTGGACAGCAGCTAAAAGAGGGATGGCAGCAAAGAAGTACAGAGACCAAAGTAACTGTTAAGAAAATGTCATTTATTTACAATAGATGAAATTCATAAACTCTAAAACATGTCTGAGGCTGGATCCAAAGAAACAGCTCCATGTCTGTCCTGCTGTGCTGAACCCCTGTGTTGGCCTCCTGTATCCATCTCTTTAAAATGGGGTTTCAGGGCAGGTGGACCTCAGTGTGTTCACTGGGGAACAAACATGCAGAGTATAAAATAAAGTTTACTAATAAGAGCCACAGCATAAAAACACAGAGTAAAACATAAAAGTTATTATTCCTCCTTGATGAAAATGTATTTATTGGATTTTTGTGTTTTAAAGTTTTGCATCTATCAGAAAGTAAACAACATTTCCATCTGCAAAGAAGTTTATTCAAAGACACAAACAGGTCAAAAATGATCTGATCTGCTGCTCAGCAGCTCTGAAGTTATCAAACCTTCAACTGAGCTTGTTGAGTTTGACTGAACGCTGCGTATTCTGACACATGATGGCAGCACTGCCAAAAAAAGAAAAACCAGCAGTGAGAAGACTACACACACACAAACACACACACACACACACATACACACACACACACACACACATACACACACACACACACACACAGTGAAATCTACCAATGATTCAATCATTAATTTAACTTTATTGAACTGAATTATTGCTGAGACAAAATGAGACAATCACACAGAGTAATTACAGTAAACTGTGAAGAGCTGCACACATGAAAACTTCAGACAGCAGTGAGTTCATATCAACAGTAAATATTTCTGTCATTCAACACATCATCTGCAATCATTGCAATATTTGATTATTGATTATTTTAAAAACATTTATTTAGTTCCAGCTTCATCTTTAAGCATCATGATACTAAAGAGTCAGAGTGAACAATCGTGTGCAGCACAGACACACAAAATGCCAGCTCACATCCTCTGATGTCAGAGCTGAGACTTTTCTAGTGTCCATATCTAAACACAAACTCTCATGAGCTATTTTAGCTGCTTTAGCCTGCCTGCAGCTGCTGTGCATCTGAAATCACCTTTCAGCCCACCTCCACCATCTCTGAGTTTGTGCAGAATCTGCAAATCAGCACAGAAGCCTGATGTGATAAGATTTCATTTTGTGTAAACCACAAGAAACAAGCTGATATGTTTGCAGCTGACTGCAGTTTGTAGCTGTATGAGCTGAGTTTGAAAGGAAGGAAGAACAGAGGCTAAAGAAATATTACTCTTGCAACAGAGAGCTCCATTAATGAGCATCCCACTGCCCCCTACTGACCATTCTTGGTATTACCAGAAGAAATATCACCACATTACGTGTGTGTGTGTGTGTCTGTGTGTGTGTGTGTGTGTGTGTGTGTGTGTGTGTGTGTGTGTGTGTGTGTGTGTGTGTGTGTGTGTGTGTGTTTTGCTCCCTCTCAAATAAAACTGTCTCACAACATCACACACTAGCTTGGTTCTACATTTATGTTCAGTTGTGAGTCCTCAGTTTCCCACAGACACTAAAAACATGTTTTCCCTCCTCTGATACACACGCCTTCATTTTATACTCATGGCCAACTTTTACTGTCACAGAGGGGTTGATACTTTCTGTGGATGAATGAAACTGCTGTGAAGAGCTACAAACACACTTTGCACAGTGATGTTGGAGCTCACACAGTACAATCATAACCATTCTGTAAGGATTCACTGATACTCTGTCAAAATAATACTTCCTCCTCCTTCACTTCATAGACTTATCACACTTTGATTTGTATCTGAACTTGTTCTTTAGGCATAGTTTCAGCTACATTTACAACAGACAGGGATTTTTAGCTTCTGCAACACACCAAGACAAATAATAGACTGAAGTCAAAGTCTTTATTCTTTATTATCACAGCTCTGGAAATATTTAACACCCAGCCAAGCAGATGAATTCATAACAATTAATGAGAAATGGCGAAATTGTGCCCTCTGCTGGCTGCCAGCTCTAAACACAACCCAGTGATTCCAGTCCACATCTTATCAGAACTGTTAGCTGAAGGGGGAGTTTGAGTCAGCCCCACAGTAGCCCGACCCCCCCTCTCTCCTCCGCGGGCTTCCTCCGTCCCTGCCCCTCCCCACCCTGGTGCTCCTATGGTATATGCGCTTACTGCAGGGGTTTTTAACCTCATACGGTGCCCCCTACTGGGCAGAATATGAGATGCTTTTTTTCCTCACCTGTCCTATCGTATTTTGCTTTGTTTCCCTCTTTTGTAACAGCAGCGCCTCTCGGTGATGGCAGCAAGGCCGCAGACACTTATCTCCCTGTGTTTGTCTGGTTGTTTGTCTTTTCTTGGATGGGTGTTCTGTTAACTATAATTTCCCCATTGTGGGATCAATAAAGTATCATTCATTCATTCATTCATTACATTTGAGTAAAGTGTTCTCTGTGAGAAATGTGATCTGACCAGTTGCATGAAGAAAAAATACATTCACGTGTGATTTTGTGGGTAGAGAGAGTGACAGATTCTCTAATGATTTCAATGTTACAGAAACATTTACAGCGTGTTCATGCAGGACCTTAAACAATGACCTGAAGTCTCTGTGAGACTAAATACTCGTAATAAATAACTTCACATGTTCTTTAACACATCGGGGAGCAAACAAAGTGAACACAGAAGGACTAAATGAGAACATCATAAATCAACAATCAGGAAAAACTAAAAGTACAGTGTTCTCCATTTGCAGCCACTTCAGAGTGAATTTACAAACACACAAAAATCACCTGCATTCCCACTAGTACTGCACACACACAGGAGTTTAAAGATGCCATCATTAAATTACTTTGCATATTAGATATTCAAGTCATTTTAATGATGATTTCACTGGCAGCCTATAACGCTCGCGCGGCCAGTTTCAGCAGCTCCGCACTAATTCCGTGCTTTTTCTCATTTTGTTTAGTATTAGATGTGTTTTTGTGTTTCTGCATCTTCTGGTCTTTTTCCTCAAGATGGAGCGGACTTTTTTTCTGGAAAACTTTGTTTTTATGTACCCTTTTTATGGTGTTTATGTTTGGAGACTGCGAGAGTGGCCACGCTCCTATTGTTTACTCTCGGGACCAGCTGATCTCCATCGGGAGCTCCGCTGTGCCTACTCCTGCAGAACGACTTGATATTCCCCGCGAACTGAGAAGGAAGAGACGCGGGAGACGTGCGGGCATAGATCGTCGTTGCCAGGGGAGAAGGTACAGGCCCGTCATCCGGTCCATCATCATGGGAAACGTGAGATCTCTTCCCAACAAAGTGGACGAGCTGGCGGCGCTAACGCGACATCAAAGGAGCTACCGGGAGAGCAGCCTCATGTGCCTGACAGAGACGCCCCCCACCTCCATCTTGTCCCTCTCAACTCATCATGTGAGGAAGGAGCTACGTAAAATCAAGGTGCGAAAGGCTGCTGGTCCAGACGGCATCAGCTCCAGGCTCCTGAGGTGCTGCGCAGATCAACTGTGTGGCATCATGGGATACATGTTCAACCTGAGCTTGAAGCTGGGGAAAGTACCACAACTGTGGAAGACCTCCTGTGTGGTACCGGTACCAAAGACCAAACATCCAAAGGATCTTAGCAGCTACAGGCCGGTAGCCCTGACATCGCATCTAATGAAGACCCTCGAGAGGCTGGTCCTCAACCAGCTACGCCTCATGGTGTCGTCTTCGTTGGACCCGCTACAGTTCGCCTACCGGCCTGGCATCGGGGTGGATGACGCCATCATCTACCTCCTGCACCGAGCTCTGACCCACCTGGAGAAGCCTGGAAGCACTGTGAGGATCATGATCTTTGATTTCTCCAGTGCTTTTAACACCATCCAGCCAGGACTTCTGAGAGACAAGCTGGAACTGTCAGGAGTGGACCACCACATCTCCGAGTGGATACTGGACTACCTCACTGACCGCCCACAGTACGTGAGGACACAGGGCTGTGTCTCTGACAGGCTGGTCTGCAGTACGGGGGCCCCACAGGGAACTGTGCTGGCACCGTTCCTCTTCACCCTCTACACTGCAGACTTCTCCATCAACTCCCCACGCTGCCATCTGCAGAAGTTCTCTGACGACTCTGCCATAGTTGGCCTCATCACCGGTGAGGATGACTCAGAGTACAGACAGTGGACTCAGGACTTTGTGGACTGGTGCCAGCGGAACCACCTCCTGATCAACGCCGCTAAAACCAAGGAGCTGGTGGTGGATTTCCGCAGGCACAGACCCACCGCACGGACACCGGTGAACATCCAGGGAGTGGACATTGAGATAGTGGACTCTTATAAGTACCTGGGTGTTCACCTAAACAATAAACTGGACTGGACTCATAACACTGATGCGCTCTACAGGAAGGGTCAGAGCAGACTCCACCTGCTGAGAAGGCTGAGGTCTTTTGGAGTGCAGGGGGCACTCCTGAAGACCTTCTATGACTCTGTGGTGGCATCAGCCATCTTCTATGCAGCAGTATGTTGGAGCAGCAGCTTGTCTACAGCTGAGAGGAAGAGGATAGACAAGCTCATCAGGAAATCCAGCTCTGTACTAGGATGTCCTCTCGACTCAGTGCAGGTGGTGGGAGACAGAAGAACTCTGACCAAAATAACATCACTGATGGACAAGGTCTCCCATCCCATGCATGAAGCTGTTGCCGAGCTGGAGAGCTCCTTCAGTGACAGACTGCTGCATCCTAAATGCACAAAGGAGCGTTACCGCAGATCCTTCCTCCCAGCAGCTGTAAGACTTTATAATAACCATCACTGTGTAACGGTCACTGTTATTGTAATGCTGTGTACCACCACATGGTGGCACTCCTTGTTTATTGTAACTGTTAGTTACCGTTCTTCTTCATTGTTCTGTAGCGAGAGAGACTTCACCTCTGTGTGTACGCGGAATGTTGTGTTTCTCAGTAGCGTGAAGCTTAAGCCAGTGCCTTATTTTTTTGATGTTTGAAATAAACCACCCTTTTTGAGGAAAATTACCAGTCGTTGCTCTTTTAGCTATCCACCTGCACACCTCCGTGGCTGGCTTCACCTCGCCTCACGTTACAACTGCTCCCAACAAAAACCACAATAACCTACACAATGTAGGATAATATACTGTAAATAGTCCGGCCTGTTAAGGTTCAACACACAGGCACATCATGTACATTGTATATAGTGTTATTATTATTAGTAGTATTGTTATTATTATTATTATTATTATTAAGTTTAATCTTGTTTGTTGATTTTATTTATATATATATATATATATATATATATATATATATATATATATATATATATATATATATATATATATATGTATAAAATTTTCTTTCTTAATAATGTAAATTATTATACTTATATTTATAATAACTGCGGCTGCTGTTACACCCAAATTTCCCCTCTGTGGGACAATAAAGGCTGTTTCTTCTTCTTCTTCTTCTTCTTAACAGCGCTCAAAACATGTCAGCCGTCTCTCTCTTGTTGCTAAGAACATCTTGTGAACCCACAATGACCCACAATTCAGTGCTGATTAATTTTCTTAAGAATTATCTCCTGCGATTTGTGACTCATTTTCGGGTCACATATGTGATCATCCTAACAGATCAGGTTAGTGATCCAGCAGAGGGCGCTGCTGAGGAGACAAACACAATCAGATACAGTGAATTCCAACAATCCTGCATGTGAGGATCTCACATGCTTAGTGTATTGTTTTGTGTACTCTGTGGATCATAAAGTATCCTTTTGTGTTACCTCTAGGAGTTGTAATTATCAGAATCTAAACATAAAGATGTGACAAATCCAAGTTAAGACCAAGATGATCTGAACATGTCGAGACACAATGAAGCCCCAGAACATGTGAAGTTCCCCTTTGCAGTGATTCTACTAGTTTGTGAAAGTGTTTTGGTGTGAGGGAAACCACAATGTAAGAATGAAGAGCACTGCTGATTCTAATGTCAGACAGACTGAGCCACCATGAATGGAGGAGAGCAGATACAGAGCCTCAGAAACAGCTTCACTGCTTTGTGACAAAACATTTTCCATCAGTTTGTCTTTTAAGAGAGATCAGTAACAGGTGATCAATCACAAGGCCTGATCACATGGATTGTTCTACTATTAGAGTTTATTCTTGCTTTGAAAAATCTGCAGCTGGCAGATCTGACCATGTTCATGTTTGATCACATGCTGCCAGCACTGCAGTGGGACACACCTGCCACAGTGGCTGAGAAAAAGAGGGTTAAGATCCTGTTGGATTTCAAGCTCCAGACTGACAAGCAGCTGCTGACTAACCAGCCACACACAGTGGTGACTGACAAGGAGCACAAGACAGCAGCTGTGACAGATGTGACGTTCCTGGCTAACAGGAACATCAGAAAGAAGTAAACCAGCAGCTTGATGAAGTATTGATGAAGTATTGATGAAGTAGGATTTTTACTTCAAAAAACAAACATTTTTTTGGGCTTGTTTTTTTGTTTTTGAACGTGAAGTTGCTTATTTGGGATTGACTTTCTTTCCGAGTGAAACTCCTTGAACTCCATACTAAAGCAATTATGGGGCAGTAGTTTGTCCCTTCCAAGCCCCCGTTTCCTGTTTATCCCTCCCGCCCAAGTTGACCGGGTGCACAACCAACCAAACACTCATAACATCCCAGAGTGAGGAGGCAGCATAATGAGTTCCTCTAAGTGGGGAAAATATAGAAAAAATCTAATAAAGAGTGGGAGAAAAAGAGCGAACTAAAGAATGGATGTGAGCTCGGATGGGAGTCTGGCGTGAAAAGTGGATATGCATTATGCAATGCATAGGAGCGCCTCACAAGAGGTATATGTGTCCGCAAAAACCTCAGAAAGTAGCTGCAGTCCTGATGGGAGACGTATGAAAGGCACTCTGCAGATTTTGCAAGTGTGAATTATGTGCTCACCATGCTGATTGAACTCAACATGCTAATACTGAGAAGCACACACACACAAAAACTGTGCACCCTTCTCTTCTATGAGGCTAAGAAACATGGCTTTCACTGCTCCAAAACACACAGACAAAACAATAAAATGAGCTATACTGCTATAGAGCTATACTGTTTAAAAGCGGCCTCAGTTTTACACGATGTGGTGGGTTGCCAGTTGGGCTTTTTTTGGGCTTGTTTCTATCGCAAGATCTGGCAACACTGGTGACAAATTAAATCTGTATTACATGAAAGTACAGGCCGGACCTCCCTGAGAAAACTGGGAAAACACAGTAAAAAGGCGTGATGAGCATAACGTCAGAGCGACTGTTACTTCGCATCATGTTGACAATTTTAGGTCATTTTAGAACATTGTGAGCTGTTTAACAATGAGTGCCTTTAAATGAACGCTCTCTTTCAGTGGATTCATGCACAACACTGAACAGCTGTGAATGTACTCACTCTGACACACAACAACAACACACTTTATTTATAGAACACTTTTCTTAACAAAGATACAAAGTGCTTATTTGCAAAATCAAAGAAAAAGTTAAAAACATAAAAACAGATCTACAGCACATTAAAATGCATTAAAATTATGATCGACAGCAGGAGTGTCCAAACTTGTCTCGTGGAGGATTTGATAATGTGAAAGTGCCCGAGGGCCAACAGTCCCTGATGACGTTATTTTAAAGAATCAAAGATGCTTATAAATAGTGTTATTTAATACTTTCTTTTCCATTCAGCAAACAAACATGAAGTAACCAAATGTAGAGCATAAAGCTCTGAATTACCAACTGAAATTTAAAACATACAGAAACTGTAAAAAACTGCTGTGTAATCCTGATAACAGAGCAACAGGTAAGATACTACTGTGACACTACTGTGAAGGACACACAGGTACACAGCGCAGGTCTGACTCCAGAGCAGTGGTTGACGTGTGTAAAATGTCACGTAGGTGGAGTCACTCAGTCTGGATCTCAAGCAGTTCTTGTTTAAGTTCAGAACAGAGAAAATCTGCATTCACAAACATGTGGAGCCAAACAAGACGAACATTTTCTATGCAAATGTTCATCTCTGGAAACTTGATCTTATCCAGCTGCTGGTGTTGTGCCAAAAAGTGATGTTTTTATGTTTTTGATGTATAACATCTCTGCTTAAATTTATTAATTAGACTGTAGTCAAGAGAATTTATGAAGGCCTTATGAATAAAATAAAGAAATGACCCATTTTGCAAGCATCTTTATGACTGTGTTACTGTAGCTACATTATAATCAAGCTGCTCCTTTTGGTCCTCTTCAACTATCTTTATAGAACTGTGATTTTATATGTGTTGTAACTTCTGCTGCCCCCTTGACCAGATCTCTATGAAAAAAATTAAATTTTTCCTGATAAATAAAAAATACATAAAAGCTGCTTTGCCAAAATGTAATTGCAGCTTCTACCTGTGACAGGATTTGTTCTCACTCAGAATGAATTGATATCATTCATGATGACGATGATGATACTTTATTGATCCCACAATAGGGAAATTACAGAATGACAGATATGTTTGACCGATTGGAGCCAAAAAGTCATTTACACCAGTTTAAATACATCGTTTTTTGTTTTTTATTGGCACTTTCCAAAAATCACTTTTTGGAATTACATGCTGAGTTGAATTCATTGCTTGGGCCGGTGGGCCAAAAATAACATGTATGGACAAGATGCATGGGCCATAAAAAAATCTGAGCATGGGCCATGTTTGGCCCGTGAGCCATAGTTTGGACTCCTCTGATTTAAAGGAAGATAAACGACTGAAACACACTGAGGGATTCTTTCTGAAGGAAATATAAACTCAGGCTATCAGGATCATTGCTTTGAATGAAAAATCTGCTCCTTTTCACTCAAAGTGACGTCAAGTTTTTAAGTTCCTTTAAAGAGAAAAAGATAAAAACAGCTAAAGAGCTGCTGTTAAGATTTTAGAGCTGTGGCTGAATTTGGATTCACATTATAGTAGTCAGAGCTCTCCTCTGGGTCACCACGTTGTCCTGTTGAGGTGATCAAATGAAAACATTTAAAAACAAACACCCTCTGTTTGCATTTATTATCAGTCAGAATAATTAACAATGTAGATTTTACATTTCAAATCTCAGAGTTTGTGCACTCACTCGTCTTGTTAATGACTTTGAGCTGAATCACAGATATAATATATAAACTAATCATCTTATTGACTTTAATGTTAAACACAGTTATTGTATAATCATCCAGCTTCCACAAACTCTGTATTAATGAAAGTGTGTACTTTACCATTTTCAGTGTTTTCAGAGCCTCTGATTGTCTCATAGACACAACGATCACCTACAGGTCAGAGAAAATCAGTCACCTCATGTCTGTGATACTAATTTAAACACAGTTTCAAACAAGTATTCTTGTTTCCTTCAACAGAGTTCAAACTGCAGCAGATGTAATAATTACAGTCTGGATGCAAAGAGCATCAGAATATTTTAAAGTAGATGAAAAACTAACCATGAAGAAGAGAGGAGTACACTTGCTGCTGATGTTCATCCTGATTCACCGTCTGCTCATTAGCAGGACCTTTATTAAAAATGTAAAGAAGACATTTGCTTTCACACAGACCTCATGATGCATTTGTGTATCTGAATGAATGAAGAGTTTGTAGTAAGTAAAGGAAAAGTTCTCCCTGTTGGTCGTTCTGCAGCGATACAACAAGAGCAGGAGAATAATGAGGAGAGAGACTCCACAAACCAGTCCAACAATCAGCCACACAGAGCTGTCAGCTGCTGACACAGTTACTGTAACAACAAACAATTATTAATAAACTGTAATTATATTGGATATTTTCCTTCTCAGTCATCAAAATATTTCCAAATATTCATCAAATGTTTTGATCCTGCTCACCTTTAACTAACATCCAGCTCTGTGGTGACTCTCTTCCTGAGTATTCACACTTGTAGAAACCTTCATCAGACTTTGACACTGCAGAGATCTTCAGCTCCTCTCGGGTATCATTTTGAATAAGTTTGTCATTGTGGTAGAAAAACACATTGGAAAGTATTTTTTGTGTCCTCAAACTGCAGCTCAGACTAACAGAAGCTCCTTCAGTCACAGGATGAACAGGACTCACCAGGATAGGAGCATCAGGATCATCTGTGACACAATCAAACACAATTGTTTCAGTCAGATCAGCTGGTGCAGACTTTTAGAAAAAGCTGACAAACAGTCAAGTCAATTTATTTATTTAACACATTTAAGCAGAATAAGATAAGATAAGATAAGATAGTGTTTATTTGTCACATGCACAGTTATACACAGTACAATGCACAGTGAAATGTATTTTGTACCTGCAACCTTATATACACACACATATAAATAAGAAGAATAAAAATTAAAAAAAGTGCTGAACAGCAAGTAAAATTATCAAAGAAACAATACAAATGATTGAACAATAAAAAGTGATGATTTAATAAATAAAACAATACAGTAATAAAATAAATATGAAAGTAGTAAATAATAATTAAAAAGTAAAATAATGATAGTGTGGTGTCTGATCGATCTGTGTGTTAAATTGTGTGTTAAACTGCATTTATGTTTATGTTTTCTCCTTTAGGATTAAGGCCTTGAGTTCAGGGCTGCTTTGATCAGTGAATGGTATGAGAGTGGAACCTCTTGTTGCTCTCTCCAAAAAAGAGAATGACCTCACATACATGCAGGAAATAAGATATACCTGGTTTTTCAGAAAATACTATATATGGTGTTTGTACTGCTATGCTAAAATTCTATGTATGCATATGTGTTCTCTTTCTTAAAGTCTTTACTGGAATGTATGTATTGTCTCTTTCCTTAAAGGTTCAGGCAAAGGAGATGTGATTTAAACTTCCCCCACAGAAGGAATGTATAGAATGTCCTTGTAGGATCTCTGGCTTTCCATATAAGGGATTGTCCAGATGTTCAGCTATAGGTTAGGAGGCTGAGGATGTGGGGGTTGCTAACACTATATAATGTCTGTTGCCCCTTTGTTCAAGGGAGTTAGGAAGATTGGGCCTCCTGTCCCCCGATGGCTCTACAAAGCATCGGTTATGACATTGTCTTTTTTGTAAATAAACTTTATGTTATACATTAAGACTGTCGGCGAAGGATTTCTTCAACCACATCATGAAACTACAATTTTGACATCGTGAACTACAATAGTAAATGAGATACACTGACACAATAAACAGAAAGTAATCTGAAGCTGAAAAACTTCATGAGAAGAAGCTTGTTTTCCACTGATCTGAAGAAAAGGAGGATGATGACCTAATCCAGAGTTTCAGAGCTGTGACTCAGAATGAGTGGTCACCTACGAGCCAATCAGCAATTAGGAATAACTAGAAGCTTCTGACATTTGCAGCTAAGTGAGCAGCATGGGACGGGATTGGAGAAGATCTGATTGATAACCTGGAGCAAACCCATGCAAGCACTTCCTGTCTTTCACAGTGCAACAACTGAAAAACATGATCAAGCCTCCACACAGTGTTAATTTCGTTGACCAACTATTTTCGTCACAACCCTTTTTTTCATGACGAAAACGAAATAAAAACTACCTAAAAGGATTTTTTTTTTTAAAATGACGAAATAAATTGACACTTTTGTCAACAAATCAAAATGAGATGGAAATGCTTGGTGAGGATGACATCCAATCACAATTGATTTAATTTTGCGAAAGGGCGGGACAAATTAGGAAAACATCCGATCAAATGCACAGTTGCACAAATTTGATCTAAACCTTGGAAGGCCACGCTAGCCTGTGAATTTTCCAGGCAGAGCAGGCCTACTCATCAATATTTTATTGTTATGCTCAATAAACAGGGTCAGGTAAATAAAGATGTTTGTGCAATATGTTTATGTGTATTGGTCTTTCAAGCATTGTTCCATAACTTTTAATAAATGTTTAATTTTGTGTAAGTGTGTATAATGACTAATTCAAGGGAACTGAAGAAAAAGCATTTTACACCCTTTATGTTTTATTTGACTAAATCGACGGTAGATTCAGTCGAATATATTCTAATTGGCCGACTAAAACTAGACTAAAACTAAAACTATTCAGATGACAAAATTATGACTAAAACTAAATTACATTTTCATCCAAAGACTATGACTAAAACTAAATCAAAATTTTCTGTCAAAACTAAAACTGTTTCCAGGTACCTGTCAGGAGACCAGCAGCAGCATTTTGAAGCAGCTGTAACTGTGATATTACTGTTATGGTCAGTCCAACATATAATGAACTGCAGCAGTCTGGATGTAATAAAAGCATGAATGACTTTCTGTGATAGAAAGACCTGGTTTAACTTTAGTTAAAAGTCTTAATTGAAGAATTGCCTGATTTGATCTGTGAGCCGAACTTAATATCAATATTTTTTACAAGAGGTTTAACAAATGATGTCTGGGCTCAGGATCTGACGGCTCATTAAAGGTATAATTGCCTAAGAATTAAGTTTAAGTTGCTGCACTCAGAAACCTGCAAAAATTGGCTTCGCTTGCTTTTTATTAACAGACCAGTACAAGGAGCTCCAGGATGGAAGAGGTTAAGTTCAGATGACAAAAATCTTCCCTAAACCAAACCTTCATCACAGTAAGGAAAAATCTGTGACTGAGTTCTCTTTGGAAACTGTGATGGTGGAAGTTTTTACTGGGACAGCAAAACAAACAGTTCTTCATTCCACAAGAAATTATTTAAATGATTCCCCAAAGATTCAAGATCTGAACTTTATCATTTGTATTTTTGTTTTTGGTGCCATGTTTTCATTCTTGATAATGAAGCTCTGCACAATTCTAACAAGCAGCTGATTAAATTAGATAATTATTCATTTTTATATGAGGCTGCTGTAGCAGTGAGGTGTGGTTTGAGCACAGCTGCAGGAGGAGAGGTGGAGCAGAGTAGTTCATGGAGCTGTGCACAGTGCAGGTAAATAAAGAAAGTTTGCTGCTCTGAACTCCCTGATTGGCTCTGCACTGAGGAGAACTCACATACAGCAGAACCTTTGATACAACTGCACCTTTTTACATGATACACTCTGATGACACATCTTGACCTTCTTTGTGGTTTATTGAAAAAAGAAAATATAACAGTTATTTGTGCACTTTACAAATTTGCTTAACTAGTTTAAAAGATTGAGTGAAATGAGACCAACAATCAAGAGCATTTTGCTGCTTTGGTGAGATGCCGAAAATTGTCTAAAATTCGAATTTTTTACTGAAAAAAAAAGTATAATAACATACTCTGTACAGTGATGTTGACTGCACTGCTGAACTCTCCTGATCCAGACTCACACCAGTACACTGCAGTATCTGACTGTGATGTGTTGATGTTACATGTGGATCCAGTCATTGTCCTACAGTCAGAGTTCAGTCGGCCGTCCTCAGTGAACTTCTTCACTCTCCACTCAGCAGAGTTTCCCTCACAGGTCAGTGAGACAGAGTCAGAGGTGAAGTGTTGCACTCTGTCAGGACTCACTGTGAGAGACGCTGCTGAATGAACATCTGGAAACATGCAGGGAGGAGACAAAGCTCACAGATGTTAAGTATTTCTTATTAACAGATTAAGAAGATACAATATTTGTTTTGGCCAACCTAAAATTTGTACCTTCAATACCAAGAACAACAAAATCTTTGATGTGAGAAAAACATTTATTGGCCACCTGTAGTCAGTGTTTTCTTCACATTTATGTTAAACTGCCTGCTGCCTTTCTTTACCCAAAGATGTTCCTGGTCTTCATATATTTCAGTTTTTTCTGTACATCCACTTGACCACTAAGAAAAGTGTCTTCAGTCAATTGTACATCTTGTCTGTTGAGTAATTAATATGAAATTAAAGTCAATATTTGGTGTGATCACCTTTATCTTCAACACAGCCTGAACTCTCTTTGGCAGCTTTCTTGTCATTTCTTTAAATGGTCTTCAGGAAATGTTCTCCAGGCTTCTTGAAGGACATTTTATGCTTGAATGAGTTGTAGGTCAGTTTTAAGTGGCTAAACAAGGAAATAAATAAATGAGCCTATCCCAGCTTTCATAGGGTCAGAGGCAGCTTTATTTTTTTAATGGCAGGTAATTTCATAACACAGCAGGATGTCTGCTACCATTTGCTTACATCTACTGTCCAGTAGACCCACAGTTTCCTGTATTGTGTTTACATGACACTTTGTAAATGACTTCTTGCTCTTATTCCACATGTTGCTTCTCTTGAACGTACCCATCACAGCCACAGAAACACTTCCTTTAAATTATCCTTTTCAGGGTAGCGGGGGGCCTGGAGTCTATCTCAGCTGTCATTGGGCAAGAAGCAGGGGCACCTGGACAGGTTGCCAGTCTGTCCCAGGCTCAACAGAGAAACACACAACCATTCACACCTATGGGCAATTTAGAATCACCATTTATCTGATCTATCCTCACTAACTACAGTTGGACTGTGGGAGGAAGCCAGAGTACCTGGAGAGAAGTACACAGACACAAAGGGAGCAGCAACCTCTGCAGAGAAAGGCCCCGACTGGATGATGGATTTGAACCCAGGACCTTCTAACTGTGAGGCAACAATGCTAACCACTGCACCACTGTGCTGCCCCCAGGAGACTGAATTAACACATTCAAAAGTCTTTACTGCACAGAATGAACATGAACTGTGAGAGATGTGTCTAAGGCGTCTCTGGGAAACTGAACCGTCCACAGGAGAGGAGAGCACTATCAGTCCGAGGGGTCCAGGCAGTGAGTCCAGTTAGTGAGAGTGAACAAAGAGCTTTACTTGGAGGGCTGAAGGAGATTTCCTGAGGGGGAGGCCCCCGAATTGTCTTTCCGTAGGAGCAGAGGGTGTTGGAAGGTGAGCAGGCAGGTGAGTAGGTGAGGTGAGTGTGGATGTTAGTGAAAGAAGTGTAGTGTCTTAAATGCCTATGTGAAACTGCATGTATGTTGCCTCCTAAACATATAGGAACATTCCAGCAAGGGGCCTCTCAGTTTGGGAGCTCATCTTCACTGTTTATCTTTACCAAATAAGGAAAGTTGTAAAACTCAGGATTCTCTGACCCCCCCCCCCCCAAGAAAGCTGGTTTGAACCAGTCTGTGTGGCAGCATGTCTACCATATGTTAAAGCCTATATAACGCTGTAAGTTTCTTTGTTCGGGGTGTGCAGAAGATCATTGGCTTTCTCTCACCCAGATGTCTCGAGCGTCTGTTTTGACATTGTCTTTTTTGTAATAAACCTTATGTTATTCATTGAGACTGTGTCGGCGAAGGATTTCTTCAAAACACATCATGGCATCAAGATCAAGAAACAACAGAAGCTTGTAGGAGAAACCGACCAGCTTGATAGAAGCAGGTAGGAGACTCTGCTGAGGAGCAGCATAAGCAAGCAATCTGTCAGAGACTGGGTGAGGGGAGCTGGCCATTAAATGCAGGTCATTAATGAGACTGATGAGGAGCAGGTGGTCAGGCTGAGGCGCAGAAATCTGGCTCCATTCAGAAGGCAAAGAAACCTCAGCTGAGCTCCTCCTGGACTCAGGGACAGTTAGAGTCTCCAAAGAAAGACACACCAGTAGAGGACTATGACACAGAAAGCCTGAAGAACTATTGTTCAAGATCACTTTAAAAACAGAAGCACTCAGACCGCAAACCTCTGCCAAGGCAGCTCACTGTGGGCAGTATTTACTTTTAAGGAAATAATATTGTATTTTGTATATGAACATTATGTAGGAGAGGGTAATGGATGATGGACACTGATTCATAAATAAGCAGACATGAATAACTTGAGCTTATAACATAATATTATACTGCAGTATGTTTCTAACTAACTAGCAGCTCATTCTCTCTCTTGGCAACACTTTAAAGATTTAACACATTTTAGGGTCCACTTGAAAGAAAGGCAGATATGAAATGTAAAAGTGAGGTCAGAGGTCAAATGTGACCTGATATATGGATGCAGTGATCAATATGTAGAATTCCCACATACCAGTATAATTTCCTAAATATTGTCAATATAAACAATAGCAGTAAGAAACACACCTTTAAATATGTCTACATTATAATTTTGAGGTTCAGATCAATCTGTTGACTAGACATGACCTCCTTGGTTGTGGTGATCACAAGAAAGTTTGGCTCCTTAGAAGCAAAATATATTTTTAAAAATGAGGGGTGGCTAAAGACTTTTGCACAGCACTGAATATGTCTTTGGTGTTTCCTGCTATCATCATGATTGAAAAGGTTATAAAAGCAGGAAACAAAGAAATTCATTTTGGCTTGATCACAGTAAGAAATTAAAAGATGGATTCTTCTTTTCATATAAATGAGTTTTAACGGACTGAATCTCAGTGAAAGAGAGAAACTGGTAAAGAAACATAACATCAGCTTATTGAAAGGATAGAAACAAACTGACCTGCAGACCAGACAAACTTTGGTTCACTGTGATCAGTGTGATACTCTGGGTCTCCTCTTCCAGCTCTACACACATATCCTGCTGTGTGTGTCTGTCCATCAATGATGTAGGAGTCCTGTGCAGTCCCACTGCCATCAGGTAGCAGCTCATAACTGTAGGATTTCTCTGATAGATCAGGAACAGCTTTATACCAGTAGAAGCTCCATCCTGCAGACGGATGTTCAACCTCACAGTTCAGAGTTACTGAGGCTCCAGGACTCAGCCATGATGGAGACACAGTGACGACAGGTTCTGTTGGAAAGTAATTAATTGTTCACTCTCATTATTTTCTCGCTGCTCTTTTCATTGGTTGTTGTTTCTATTAGAAGACTTTTATTGATTCTATTATATTTTAACCTGGTGTTGCAAAACAATTTTATGAAATAAAAAAAGATTTTTTTGCAAACAGTTTTGGTAACTATTAACTAGTGATTGATTACTACTAGGAACAGTACCTGTCCCCAGTATAACCATTTATAATCAGATCTAATCTCAGCCTTCACTGGTTGATGATGGCTCTCTTACAGCTATAGCAGAGAAGCTTTGCTGAGTTACTGTTAATAGTCACAGCTCAGTAATAATAATTGTTTCACATGTAACTCCAAGAATGCAGAGCAGCTTTCTGGGTCTGTAATGAATGTAATGTTTTACCAGGCAAACGTGTTAAAAGAAATATTTTCTAGAGCTGGTCGGTTCCTGAATCACCAAAGTTAATGAGTCAAATCTTCCTGAATGTGAATCATGAATCATGAGTTGCCATTGTTCCCAATTGCTTCCACTTTGTTATAATACCACTAACAGCTGACTGTAAAATATTTAGTAGTGAGGAAATTTCATGACTGAATGTATTGCATCCTACCACACTGCCACGCTAGAATTCACTGAGCTCCTGAGAGCGACCCATTCTTTCACAAATGTTTGTAGACGCAGTCTGCATGCCTAGGTGCTGGTTTTATACACCTGTGACCATGGAAGTGACTGGAACACCTGGATTTAATGAGCTGGATGGGTGAGTGAGTACTTTTGGCAATAACGTGTATTTCTGAGGGTAAGCATCATACCTAGTGGGAGGAGCAACTGGTTTAAAGGGAGGCTGTTACAGCAAGGGTAATTTGTGTATGGCCACTAAGGCTGCTGAGTTATGAAGGAACTCAGTTCAGTAACTTTGACCTTCTATATAGAGTATATATAGTGTTTTTCCCCACTTTTAGTTTTTGTCAATTTTTATTTATTTATTTATTTATTTGTAAATACTCCTTGTTTTACACTGAGAGGTGACAAAAACAATGACATGCTAAGAACATCGTCTGTGCCTTCATTCTTTGCTTCACCTGTTGGGAGAAGTTTAAGAAAGAACCCTGCAGCATCCACACTGGATCAAAATTATACATACAGCCGCAAATACATACACAGCCACTAAAATTTGGTTAAATGCCCCTTAGTGAGTTGCACCCTCAACCAGACACTTTTGGTAGCCAGCAAGAAGCTTCAGGCACAATTCTGGATAGACTCTTGTCATTGTGGCCAAATAGCTCAATCTTTCTCATCTGAACATAAGATCTGACCATCTTTAGAAAGCATTTGGCTCGTCCATGTGAGCCGCTGCTAATGTCAGTCAAGCTTGAAGGTGTTGATTTTGAAGCAGGAGCTTCTTTCTTGATCAGCACCCTCCCAGTCCATGGTGATGTAAAACTCACTTCACTGAGGGCAGTGATGCTGGTGTTCCAGCAGATGAGCATTGGTGGTTCTTGGGTTGTTCCTACATCCTAACCAAATTTCCTCTCAATTTGGATCTTCTTCCAAAGCTTGGCAAAGTGGAACTACCAGTTGGAGTCAATCATGATCACTAATGAGAAGTTAATGGGCCTTGGCCAGTTCAAAGAAATTGTTAAAGCCGCCAAACTACCATGGCATTCATGCCCATGAGGAGTGATGAAACCTTTTGATCACAATTGTAAGCTTTCATAGAGCTATCTAAGGCTGCAACAATTTATCGAGTAACTCAATTATAATAGTTTAATGCACAACTCTGTAGAGCTCACCATGTGAGTCTTTTACACACATTAGTGACTAAAAAATGAGCTGCAATAATGTATTCAGGGACATGCGCATGAATAAAGAGTATTACAACATTAAGCCCATGCAGCCTCCAGTTTTCCCAACCAAACAACCGATAACACAACAGCAGTAGTGAAAATGCTGTTATAGTTTAACGTGGAGTCTGTTTACACACAAAAGAGCAAAGATGTGAGCTCAGGTGGAGTGATCTAGTGTCCAAAACAGCAGTGCCTGTTCCTGTAATCACCATTAAAACTTTTACTGGGGGGTTGCCAGGTTGGCTCAGCGGAGGACCATGCATGCCACATGCCAGTGGTGCCTGCGGCCCAGGTTTGTGTCTGACCTGTGGCCTTTTCCTGCATCTGTATGTCTCTCCCAACATTCCTGTTTAATTTTAATTTTAAAAATTCAAAGTTTAAAGTCTTCCTCAGCTTAGCAGTTAGCACAGATCACATAATGATCATCAGAAATATAAGAATAAAACTCACCAGTTTCCTCCACAGTGATTTCATTGCTGTCCTCAGAGAAGAAAGCTGGATCTCCTCTCCCTCCTCTGCAGTGGTACAGACCTCCTTGTGAGACTCTAATATCTCTGTTTGCTTCATTTCCTCTCATGAGCTGAGCTTCAGAAGAGACTGAATCACGTCTGAACCAGTCAAACTTCCAGCCAGCAGAGCCCTCCACAGAGCAGCTCAGTGTCACGCTGCCCCCTGCTGGTATGATTGAGCTTTGTGCTGTCAGTGTGGCTCTGGGTTTACCTGCTGCTGTTGAGTTGAAAGGAAAAAGGTGATTAGATTGTCACTTGGATGGAGGACTGCATCATATTTACACCTGCCCTACGTGCTCACATCAGTTTTAACTTTGTCCATCACAGATTTTTTGCTGCACAGCAGAGAAGTTGCTCTGACTTGTTTTGCTCTCTTCACTGTGAATAAAAAGCTCTTCTTAAGGTTAAGTTGTTGCCAGAATTAAAACAAAATAGTTTACCAAGCAACAAAAAAAGAAAAACTACAAAGTTGTAATAAGTGGCCTTATTTAGATAATTGGGATGAAAAATCTCCAACTTACACGATACAGTCAGTGTGATGGTATCACTCCACTCACAGAGTACACAGAGTCTTAATACCATGTAAACAACTTAAATTTGTAGGCCTTTATAAAATGCTCTCATATTAAATATTGTTTTTATTTCTCTTCTATAAATGACTCATTATTTTGGGAGTTGGCTTAAGTCTGCTTTGCTTTCATGAAGATGCTGACTTTGAGTTGAACAAGCACATCAGCAGAGAGAAAAACAAAGTCAGTGAGTGTAATTAAAACAAAATCTGAAACACTTTTTAAAGCTCAGACTCAGCATTTATTTTCCACACAGAAACAGATCTAAACAACACCACACAGAAAAGGTAAATATGTAATTTCATACTCTTGTGAACTAATCTGATACTTTTATGACTTTCTGGAAAGTGGATCCTCTGTTCAAAGAGGCTCACTGAGTTCAACTTTAAATAAATTGTATCAACTGAAACAGAGTGAGGATGTGATTTAGAGTGGTACAGGAGACGGGAAATTAGAGAACAATATTATACATATTTTATAAAAAGAAAGCAAAGAAAAAAAATCCTCACCTTTATCAT
This sequence comes from Archocentrus centrarchus, assembly GCF_007364275.1. Taxonomy (NCBI): domain Eukaryota; kingdom Metazoa; phylum Chordata; class Actinopteri; order Cichliformes; family Cichlidae; genus Archocentrus; species Archocentrus centrarchus. The sequence goes on along the minus strand of NW_022060278.1, from coordinate 1,324,065 downwards.
TTCCATAGCAGAGTGTACTGAGCACTGAAACAAAAACTGAAACCTCATCTGAGATTATCAAAGATGAACTAAAACATCTTTTATAAATGAATAGTTCATGCTCATAAAAAATGTCACTGCATATGTATTATAATTTGGTGGATAGGCTGAAACATGAAAACAAATATTAATGATAAATTTATTAATCATAAAAATCACAAAGACGCTCAGATGAAGGTCAAACAGGTGATGCTCTGAAAGTCTCACAAAGGAGAAACATGTTCATGAATCAGTGCCATTCAAACCATGTCAGGAATCTACTTACTCAATAACCCCGTCATGCAGAGCAAAGAGTGCCCCATCCTCACATCCACCCTGCTGCTCTCTGATCTCAAAGTGTTCTACTTTGCATAAATAATAAAAGGTGAACAAAGACGAGCTGCATTTCTTCTTCTTCTGTCTGTATTCTCTCTCTTCTTCTTTTCCTTTCACGCCCACCTCAAACAGCTCCTGTGGCTCTGACCGCAGCAGCTGGGTGATGTTTTTACCTTTCCTGTTTATTGCAAGCATAAATGTTGTTACCGTTCTCTATAATATACAAAGGTGTTTGCAGGTCACAGTTTTCAGTTTTCTTCTTTAGAAACTCTTGTGTGATTTTTTTAAGTGTCCTGAGAATCTGCTGCAATATTCCTCTTCGGCAGGCTTTGGGAGTTCTGGTATATCCACAGGCATTCATGGTGCCACCTATAAATGTCATCTCCCCAACACTCAGCTCCTTGTACCTCCACTTATGGTCCTGTTCTGGACCCCAGCTGAACAAATTAATTTTGGTCTCATCTGTCAGTGTCCTCAAGGTTCTTTTCATCTTCTTCAGTAAATCTCAGTGTTACAGGTTTATTTGTTCTTTGTGTGACCTGTCCAAGAAACACTTTTGCTTCCATCAGGCTGCATAAAAACATGTAGGCTTGTATTTTATGTGACTGTTCGCTCAAAAATTATCATGCAGTAGCATCATATGTAACATACTTTACATGTCTGGCATTTAATTTTCAAATGTTTTGTCTTCCATCTGTTAGGTTCGGACCACCGTTGAATAAAGAAAGACACAGAAACCTGTAGTTGATCTTTTTACCTGCAGGGAGAGTCTCCGTCAGCTCACACCCGTTTGCGTGTCTGAAAGAGAGTCTGACCTCCTTCTTCCTGCCGGCTCTTTTATTTTAGCATCACGTGGCTGTGTGGGGGTGTGTGTATGTGTGTGTGACGTCGGGTAACAGGCGTTACCTGCTTTCCTCACCTGGAGGGTCCGGGTGTGTATGAGTATGTTTTGTGCTTACAATCTGATGGTCATGTGCATGTTTATGATGAACACATTATGATACATAGAAAAACAGTTACATGTTTATCTATTCTAACATTTCCTCCCTGTTTATCATGAACATAGCACATACAATCCTGAATGAGGTTGAGGTGAAAAACCTGTCATGCGGCTGTCTATCCTTCTTTTGACCCAAAGTCACTTTCTATTCTTTTAAGACAGGAAAATTCCTCAACGGCCCCGCCGCTCACGGCAGCCACTGCTAGTCAGTCTCACTCGGGGAAACACCTACATACATTTGCAAATTTTAAACATTAGTTTGAAAACCAGTTTACATCCACCCCCATCACTTGGTCTCCCATTTTCAATGGGGGTTTCATATTTGGTCTTCTGTTTCACCCTCCTGCCCACCCTGCACAAGGGTACACTGATAGAAAGCTGAAAGGAAAACATTCGTCATCATTTTCCTTAAAGATGGAACAATACAACTGAAAAATAAACAAAACAGTAGCAGAATGACCCCTGGTGGCCCTAAGACTTTCAGCAGAGCTTGCCACCAAGCTCCAGTAGTCAGCCAAGAGAGCCAGTCCTGACTCCCTCCAGGTGTCTGCCGTTCCATATACTGCTGCAGGGTGTATACTCCTCCTTGCGGGGCAGCCAGCAAGTCCAAAACCACTCTATTCTGCATCACCATTGCACGCAAGGCGCTCAACTCTTGTGTTGCAGTCGCGATGGTCATCAATGCGCCCAGGGTGCAGATCCAGTTCCACGTGGTCATTGCATGTGAATGAGCCATCCCTATTTAGTGGGGGATTCAGTTGTTTTCTTCATGGGATTGAGACGAAGGTGGCCTAGGGCTCACCCCCCCCTTTGTACCCCGACTTCCGTCCCCTACACAGCGTTGGTTGGCTCAATCCTTTTGCAATGGCTAAGGTGTATCCACGTGGATCTCTCTGCTATTTTGACTACAGCTGGCGTGGTCAGTAGTACTTTGTAGGGTCCGTCCCACCGGGGTTGGTTCCAGCACTTCTTCTTAATCACTCTGACTACGACCCAGTCTCCCACCGCCACCGGATGTTCCTGTGGAGAAGCAGAAGAGCCTTCCGGCACTTTATTTGTATCAACAACATTTTTGCTTTGGAACAACTTTCTCATTCAATCACTCAAGTTTGTCTCTTCCTCTGCTTGTTGTTATTCTGTGTACACCGGGAGTCTAAAAGGTCGGCCAAACAATGCCTCATAGGGGGTTATCCCTGTGTTGTTGGGGGTCACATGCATGTATGTTTTTACTAAGTCTATGCATTCTACCCAGGGCCTTCCCGTTTCTGCCATACATTTACTTAGTCTGTTTTTTACTGTGCCATTCGTTCTTTCAACGAGTCCTGCGCTCTTGCGGATGATAAGAACAGTGATTTTTTTAGCTGTACCCCTAGGTTTTACGACTAAGCAATACTTATAGGTCTTACTCACTATCCCCCCCTGTTGATACATGTGTTAAAGCATGTATCAATATGGCTGCTGTTTTGAATAGTGACCTAGGAAGTTGTTCCACTTCAATTTTGCTTGCTGCTGCATATCATGCAGCACTTCGGGTCACAAGGGTTCCACAATTGTTGTGTAATTGTTGAGGTGCCATATTTACCACTTGCGGCCAGCTTTGCTGCTTTGTCAGCGTAGCTGTTTCCCAATGCTATCAAGTCTGTGCCTGTTTTGTGTGCCGCGCATTTACAAATGGCCAGGGCTGATGGTAGTTTTATGGCCGTTAATAGGTTTTTTTAAACAGTTCAGCATGTTTTACTGGCTTCCCTGTAGAGGTCAGCATTCCCCTTCTCGCCCACTGTGCTGCAAACGAACGTACGGCAGAAACGGCATACTGGCTGTCAGTGTAAATCGTGACTTCTTTACCTGCATGATGCTTGCATGCTTCGGTTAATGCGATTAACTCGGCTGCTTGAGCAGAGAGGTGTGAGGGCAGTTTCTCAGCTTTGATTATGGTGGTATTGGTGACTATAGCGTAGCCCGTTTCTGTTTTGCTTTATCATTTTTCCTGCTTGAGCCGTCCACAAACACAACGTTGCCTTTCGCCAGTGGTTCATCTTGTAAGTCTAAGCTGGGCTTGCTGTTTTGTTCCGTCAGCAATTTGTAGTCATGAGGGTCGCCGTCATGTGGCGTTGGTAGCAGAGTGGCTGGGTTTAGAGTGGTACAGTGCTCTATAGTTATGTGTGGTTGCGATAACAGGAGCGCTATGCAGCTCCGGTGTCTGGCTGGAGATAAGAATGTCATTTTACTCTGTAAGAGCAGCACCTCAAGTGTAAGTGAGTGGAAAAGCACCAGTTCTCTGGAGGCCTACATAGCGAGTGCTGCTGCACATACTGCTTGCACGCAAAGGGATCCATGCTCTGCAATAATTACACAGGCCTAAAAAGGCCATCATTTGCTTCTTCGTTTGTGGTTCAGGTGTTTGTGCTAGTACTGTTTGTGTGTTAGATGCCAGTAATGAGTGAGTGGTGTGTGTGTGTGGGTGTCATCTCACTTCCCTTCTCTGCTGATCAAGTAACTTGCCCTCGTCTGACTTGTCTGAAGTCCTCCTCTCCGATCAGTGTGACACAGTCTGGTTAGTCCGCGTTCCATTCACCAGTTGTGGACATTCAGTTCACCGGTGACCCGTCAGGCTGCAGTTGTAACATCTGTCATCTCGATGCACCTGGAAAAAAAAATCATCCCCGTCTTCTTCCACATCCTCGTCCTCTCCCTCGGGAGTGTTGAGGGCTCTTCTGAGGTGGAGCTGTTCTGCTTGTCTGCAGGTTGTGGTGCAGCAGCAACTCGATGAGGAGGTGGAGGTGGTGGATCTCGTGTTTACCGACGATCATTCTGGTCTGGACGATGTCTGATCGGAGGGCAGGAGTCCAGATCTGGGTCAGAGATTTTCAGCGCTTATAAATTTGCCTGCAAAAAGGGCATAGAGAGATGAGTTATCACAAGTAACAACAAATGGAGGTGGCCCCAAAACCGCCACTCCATTAATTAGGGCATCAGCTGTTCTGCCGCTCAAACTCTGCTAAGATCGCGCTCTACGCACACTTCTTTAACTATTAATTTTCTACTCCTGCGTTCCCATCTCCATTTTTTCCTAGTGAGACGTCTCTCACAGGTAAGAAAACAGAAAAAAGGACACGTTCAAGGAGGCCTAATCACCTTAGGTTAAACAACACAATTTGTCTTTAACCTCTTTTACACGCGACCCAGTCTGCGTGCCACCCATTCGCTGATGGGTGTTACCCTTTTAAGCAGACTCCCAATGTCTATTCGGCTCTGACAGTGACAGATGCAATTTTTGATTTACCTTTTAAATCATACTTTTTCCCATTTTAAATTATTTGGAATCTTTCTCACTCGATATGTGTTATGGCCGTGCCTCTAAGGCAGGGTCCTTGAATCCAGGCAGCTGGCCAGCAAAGGGTGAAAATTCGAGTTCCTCCGTAATTTGCAAATGCAGGAGGACTGAAGCATTTTTTTTCTTCAGCTGGCCAGTGACTCGTCACTTCTTTGTGGAAGAACTTACTGGATCCTACCAACAATCACCAAAATTGTTATGGAAATTTATCAAATGAGAGAGACAAAATTCCTGTTGCCCATTGTTCTATGTCAATTTTGTGTGGGGTTAAGTCTTTAACGGCCTCTTGCATTTCAGTTTCAGTCCAAGGTTGGTAAACCAAAATAGTGGGAGGTTGAGGTGTTTGGGTTCGCGACTTGGAGCATGGGGAAGATTTGTGCCACTTGTTCCAGTGCAGGTGGGGGCCCTCCACAATTGAAACAATCCCTTTCATACCCGTACTCTGATAAAATGGGATAACCTGCTGGCTTAGGTGTGGCATGCACATCTATGTGCGCCAGTGTTTTAAGTTCTCCATTTCTGGTGCGGCTTGCAATAGGAGAAAAAGCTGCGGGAGAAACAGCTGTTAAGCCTTCCCTTGCTTGGGTCACATGTTGTTTTGCCCCGTTAGGCCCTCCCCCCTCTAAACATGGCGCGGCTTGTTTTGCCCCGTTAGGCCCTCCCCCCTCTAAACATGGCGCAGCTCCGGGTGCTGCTGGGTCAGGCCCACTACGGTCTTGCTGGGATCTACATACAATGTGAGTTTCCTCATCTGCCTTTATTACAGCTGCATGCACGTGTGTGGGTGGTTTTGCTGCTGTGGCTTTTGCCTTCTGCTGTTCCTGTCGGCGTTTAGCTTGTAACAGCCACAACTTTGCACACTGCAGTTCCAACTGCGCCATTTTGCAAAATGCTGCTTTTTGTTGCAGCTGTGTTACTAAGTTTTCACATTCTGTCACTACCAACTTTCCCTTAAACCCATATTTTTTCTTCCATTATTTATATATTGAGTTGACCCTTGTTTATGCCATTCCATAAATTTTACATCGCCCTCTAATACGGCGGCCTCGCATTTCGACGAGGACTTACCCATTGTTTCTGACGTACAATCAGCCTGTGCTTTGTCTCGTACAGACCACGTGTCTTTATTGAGACCTAAACCCAAATCCGCCCTTCACTGTGTACTTCAACAGACCATGAAGTTGAAAACCGTTAGATTTTCTTCATGCTGCTGCTTCCACTTCAATGGCAGCTTTCACTCTCTCAGTCACTCACATTCACACACACATACGCGTATTTATGGCGCCTATTTTAAATCTTTGTTTACGGCGAGAACACCAAAATTCCGAATTAAGGCCAAATTAAAACCTCTCCGTTCGTTAGAGTTACATATTTACTTTCTCCTTTCGGCGAGAACACCTACGGTACCGTTTTATACTTTATTTCTCTATGCTTTTCCCTGAAAAGCTAACTTTCCCTGAAAGTTACTTCGGCCGGTGCCCCTCGTGAACCCTGTTCTGAGGGCGCTTTTCCCTGAAAAGCTAACTTTCCCTGAAAGTTACTTCGGCCGGTGCCCCTCGTGAACCCTGTTCTGAGGGCGCTTTTCCCTGAAAAGCGAACTTTCCCTGAAAGTTACAATGGCCGGTTACCTCACGAACCCGGTTCGGAGGACGTATACTACAGTTTTCCCTGAAAAGCCAACTTTCCCTTAAAGTAATAATGGCAATCGGACCCGGTCCGACTCAGTAGTCTACGATTTGTCCTACCTGGTTTCTGTCGTCTTCACGTTGGTGGATCGGGTCTCGAGGAAAGCGTTCCCAGCGACCGCGGAGAAACCTATGAAGCCGGGCCTGACAACGAATTCACGTCTCGGGTCTTTGCACAGCGCCTCTATCGCAGCTGGCTGTCCGGACAGTCTGCCGGCGTTGCTCCGCTGTCGTTAGGAAAAACCTCCTCACTGCCCTCCCGGCTCTCGAAGGACCAAAAAATGTTAGGTTCGGACCACCATTGAATAAAGAAAGACACAGAAACCCGTAGTTGATCTTTTTACCTGCAGGGAGAGTCTCAGTCAGTTCACACCCATTTGTGTGTCTGAAAGAGAGTCTGACTTCTTTCTTCCTGCCGGCTCTTTTATTTTAGCGTCACGTGAGTGTGTGGGGGTGTGTGTATGTGTGTGTGTGACATCAGGAAACAGGCGTTACCTGCTTTCCTCACCTGGAGGGTCCGGGTGTGTATGAGTATGTTTTGTGCTTACAATCTGATGGTCATGTGCATGTTTATGATGAACACATTGTGATACATAGAAAAACAGGTAAACGTTTATCTATTCTAACACATCCTTTTCTCAACTAAAATAAATAAATACATACTTAAATAAACAAACAAGATTTACAGCCTAATATTTTAATTATTGGAACATCTTCTAAGTTTAAATATTTGATGTTTTCTGTGTTCTGTTGTGAATAAGATTTGGGTCTATGACATTTGCAAATCATTGCACTCTGTTTTTATTGACATTTTAAACAGCGTGCTGATATTTTCTGAATTGTGTTTGTATTTTGATGCAAACATTTGCACATCAGCAGGAATGTGGCACTACATGCTCCAAAAATAATAATAATACAATTAAAGAATTTTGTTACTAAATTGAATCAATAATCATGTCCTCACTCCATCCATCCATTCTCTTCCACTTATCCCAGCATATTGCCCTGTGACAACATTATCCCAGCTGTCACAGGGCAATAGGCAGGGTACACGCTGTACAGGTCGCCAGCCTGTCACAGGGCCAACACAGAGAGACCGACAACCATTCACACCTGTGGGCAATTTAGAATGACCAGTTAACCTAACCCCAGTAACTGCATGTCTTTGGACTGTGGGAGGAAACTGGAGTACCTGGAGAAAACCCACACAGACATGTGGAGAACATGCAAACTCCACACAGAAAGGCCCGGGCCAAGGTGGATTCAAACCTAGACCTTCTATCTGTGAAGCAGCATTGCTTAACCACCATGCTACCGTGCTGCCCCATGTTCTCAATATAAACCAAAATAATTGTAATAATCAATTTTTAAGTTTTGGTTTTTTTTAACCATAATCATGCAGCTCTCATTAATGGTGAGTATAGCAATTAAAGTACAATTCATATAACACAATACCCACCTCAAATCTTCTATGTGCCAATTCTACGCTGGAGTAGATACCACAGAGAGTTATCATACTCCATCATAAATTACTAGATCAGAAAAACTTGATGTTTTATTGTTTTTTAAAAACTGTAAAAGATGATTTTATATTTATTTTAAAAATTAGATTCACAGAAACAGATCATATAATTTGGATATATTTTATTCAGTTTATGTACTCTGATAGCATCCACTATAAAACAAATGGAAAAAAAAGAAAAACATTTGAAGAAATATGAATTATATGTGATTTTTTTTTTTGTTTGCAAATGCTGAAATACTATGAATGCCACAAACATAGCAAATAGTGTGAATAGCACAACTTTACATGGGGATGAGAAGAAATAAGGGAAGTATCTCCATGTTGTCAGCAGAAGCAATGCCAGGCTACAGCACACGACAAGCTAACTGATTTGACAGTAAGATGCATTAACCTGCCTATCAGATCATTGTGGCCCAATTTAACCCCAACCTTGTGTGTGTGTGTGTGTGTGTGTGTGTGTGTGTGTGTGTGTGTGTGTGTGTGTGTGTGTGTGTGTGTGTGTGTGTGTGTGTGTGTGTGTGTGTGTGTGTGTATGTGTGTCAGTTGCTGCCAATATGAACCAAAATCTCTGAGGACTGTTTCCAGCTCCTTGTTGAATGTATGACATGGAGAATTAAGGCAATACTGAAGGTAAAAGTGGGTCCAACCAGTGAGCAAAGTGTACTTACTAAAGTGTCTGATGAGTGTGTGTAAATAAACCTGAAATATAAAAGATAAACCAAACCTAAAGCATGTTAAACAATGCTGCGACATTCATGTTCGTCCCTCTCTGACTGCAGAGCTGGGAGGCTTTCACACCTGATTTCAGGCTGAATTTAAAATAATTAACGGTGCTGCTCTCTGATACTCTGAATTCCACAAACCAGCTGCCTTAACACAAACAGTTTGTCCAACACTGAAGTTTAACATCAGCCTCCTCCAGTGGAAGCTCTTGTTCACCTCGAGCCAACGCATGCTGTTACAAACTGTTTCAGTGGCTGTGATGTTGGTTTGTGGATCATTTTATACAGCAAACCAAAATCAGCCACAAACATAAAACGTTCAAATGTTAAAAAATGAAACTTTCCACCAAACTACAGATGTGTAAAGTGGTTAAAAAACACGCAAAAAACATTAAACATATTCATCAGCTTGCATATTACAGTAATTATCATGTTCCTTTTTACCTAATGGAAATCTTTAGACAGATACAGTAAAAGTATTTGCTGGTATTCATACTAGTACTTCCTCACTTTGGTCTCACTGCTGTTGGAACAGGGTACACTCAAAGTTTTAAAATAGAATAGTAAATCTAGATGACATTATCCTCTAAGTATAAAACAAATGTGTAGCCATCATCAAATTAAAAATGAACTAATATTTTTTCATGAAATATTAAAATATCTCAGTTTAATCATTGGATATGTTTTTATGTTCTCTTGTGAATAAAATATGAGTTTATGAGATTTGAAAATCATTGTTTTTGTTTACAATTTGCACAGCATCCCAACATTTACAGAATTGAAGCTGTATTTATATTGATTTTGTAAAAATAACAATTGTGAAAACAGCTGCTGATGAAATTCTCACTGTGCTCCTTGAATTCCTTGTTTCCTCTCTGCTGTTTGCTGAGAACATAAAACATCTGCTGAACAGAAGACTCAAACATACATATAAAATACAAAAAATACAAAAGCTTTAACAATGACATAGAAAAACAACTGACTGTAGAACATGGATTTCAAATTCTATAAGCGTACTAAGTCTATACGATATTTAATATTATCTTCTAACCATAAAACACACAAAACGCAAATTTCGTTATATGTTTACATATAATGACAATAAAGTCTTTTTGAATCTTGAACAAACAAAACAAAACAAAACAAAAAGATGATGTCTGATATTTGTGGAGCAGAGGAGCCAGAGCGGCTTCATCAAATGCTTCTTTTGGCTTTGCTGCTGCAGCTCTCCTCACTGACCTGTAAGACAACCACAAACAGACAAAGTGATTTCCAGCATGTAAAGATATTCTGGGCTGAAGCCGTTTAATAACGTGAAGAATAAATCAGCCTGCATGGCAGCATAATTACAGAGAGAGCTTCCTGATTGGACTTCAGAATAAACGTCTGCATCAGCTGCAGGACTCGATGTTCCTGTGGATGAAAAGATCATTTAAAACAACTGACTGTAAGATCATAATTAAACACAATAATATAATTATCCAGGAGGAGGACGACTGATGTCTCCACTAATGCAGCGCAAAGGACACTCAGCAGATCACAACCCCCCCCACCCCAAACTTTCTGTGATGGTACTACACTGCAATAGATACCAGTCAGATGAATTATGAATACATAAAAAGAAACTACAAAATAAACATATTGAAGAATATTCAGTGGAGGTGATGCAGACTTTACTCACCTGTTTTCTTGTTGTTCTTTTGTTTTTTGTTGACCTCAGCATACATCAGCGTGTCCTCTGAAAGAGAAGATCAGACCTCAGGACACATTTGTTCAGCAGGTTTATGACACAAAGCTGTTGATGCTTCTGGACTTAGAGGTGGATTCAAACTTTTTACAACAACAACACAGTGAAAGGAATTAAAATGACAATCAGTTGTTACACTGACGCCTCAGCTTATGTGTCTGATGTGCATGTGTGTGTTTTGTGACTGTGGTTTGGGTCCGAATCTGTGGATGATGTGATTCAGTAAATCCAGCTGAACAATTGCAGGCAGATATAACCAACTTAAAGACTCCCCAAAAACCTAAATGATTGTGACACTTGGACAAACAATACCATCCTGTACAATAACAACATCATTCTGTATATAAAGCAGAAAAACTCACACAAAACTCTCAATGGACCTCGATGTGTGTAAGATTCAGCTCTGCTGATGTGCAGTGGTCCTATGTAGTAGCTAAGATTGATAAGAGAGTAACTAAACTCCATGTTGACCTATAATTACCTACAACTGTCATATGTGTATGTGTGGCAGGCAGAGTTGGACCCAAATGCAGGACGTGTGAAGCAGAGCTGGACTCAAAACAGCTTTAATGCTGAAATCTTCTCACAAGATACAAAAACTCCAAATACAATAACTAATCTCAACCAAGGCTGTACTGACATCAAAATAATGAGCCTGGGTGAAAAAAGGGGAAATCACTAAACAGGGGAACACACAGCTGAGTGAGCACAGACAACAACACAACAAAGATTTAAACACTGAGACTTTAAATACACACACGCACACACTAGGTAATCAGGGAAAGAGAGAGACAGCTGCACAGGAGAACAAAATGACACTAATGACACGAGGAAGCAAAACTAAACACAAAGCACAGGGCTGTCAAAATAAAACAGGAAGTGACCAACAAAGACACAAATGCAGACTTGACACATGAGGAGGAGAGCATACTGTGTTTTCTGTGTTACTTTTCTGTGTTGCATGTGTTTTGCACACTCACTCTTCTTTCCAAAGTTTTTCAGTTCAATCAGAGAGTATGTGACACTCTGGGGTTCATCTGCACCTGAAATGTAACATTTGTAGTTACAGGATTGTAAACAGATCACCTGCAGTCAGTCTCATTAAATCAAAAAAGCTCTCGAACAGCTCAAAATATATACTGTACAATTTACACTTTCATTCATAGAGTTTAATGAAAATAAAAAAACAAATAAACCAGGATTAGTGTAATTATTTTAATTCTATCAAAATATCAAATTTTTCAAAAATAAGAGCAAAAAAAATCTGAAACTGAACCTGAGAAATTTCAGAGTTAATGCAGACTGAATGAAGAGTCAATATTAATAATGATAATAAAGATCAGTTTAAGTGCTGACCAGGATGAAGAGAGTCGTATTCATGAGTTTCATCCTGGTTGACTCCATGATTTGTGGTGGAGCTCGAACTGTGACTCTCAGACTGGATCGACCTGAAACATGAAAGAAACACAATAAATTCAAAATAACTGATGCAGGTTTAAAATAATAATAATAAAAGGTTTTATACCAACCTGGTGAAGCATGAATCTGTGAAAGAGACACATGTTATTACACAATGACATCAGAATGATGTTTATGTCTGAATAATTAAAGTGTGTGTAGTAAATAAAATATCTGATCCAGCATCAAAAGAAGAGGCTCTCACACTTGGACTGTCTGCAGCGATACAACAAGAGCAGGAGAATAATGAGGAGAGAGACTCCACAAACCAGTCCAACAATCAGCCACACAGCTGCTGACACAGTTACTGTAACAACACACAATTATTAATAAACTGTAATTATATTGGATATTTTCCTTCTCAGTCATCAAATCATTTCCAAATATTCATCAAATCTTTGATCCTGCTCACCTTTAACTAACATCCAGCTCTGTGGTGACTCTCTTCCTGAGTATTCACACTTGTAGAAACCTTCATCAGACTTTGACACTGCAGAGATCTTCAGCTCCTCTCGGGTATCATTTGAATAAGTTTGTCATTGTGGTAGAAAAACACATTGGAAAGTATTTTTGTGTCCTCAAACTGCAGCTCAGATTAACAGAAGCTCCTTCAGTCACAGGATGAACAGGACTCACCAGGATAGGAGCATCAGGATCATCTGTGACACAATCAAACACAATTGTTTCAGTCACATCAGCTGGTGCAGACTTTTAGAAAAAGCTGACACACAATAATAAGAACAGATTGAACAAATGCTTTTCACCATTAAGATCTAATATCTAATCTTGATGATGATGATGATGATGACGATGATGATGTAATGCAACCACATTTAAAATTTTGGTTTCTGCAAACTAAAAAGTTACCCAAGCTAAAACTATTTAAATGATTCCCCAGATTATTCAAGTTTGCTGAGATCTGAGCTACATAGAACAAAAAGGTGTAAGACAGATAAAGTACAGAGTGCAGATACACAGTAGGATAAATACAAAAATGCACAGTACAATATATACAGAAGAGTTGCCATTTCAATTCCTGTATGTATGTGTGTATCAGAGTCCGCCGTAAGTGTGTGTGTGTGTGTGTGGGTGTGTGTGTGTGTGTGTGTGTGTGTGTGTGTGTGTGTGTGTGTGTGTTTGTGTGTCTATCACTTCAGGTTGGAGTTCAGGAGCCTGATATCTTGTGGAATGAAGCTGTTGCACAGTCTGATTGTATTTGTGTGGTAGCTGCAGTACCTCCTCCCAGAGGGCAGAAGAGTAAGAACTCCATGTGATGGATGAGATGGGTCAAATACAGCATAACCTTTAATACAACTGCACCTTTTTACATGATACATTTTGATGACATCTTGAGCTACTTTGTGATATAAAATATGCATTTGATAGTTTTTGGTAAATCTCTTTAAGAAAAAATGACTAAAATGATAACAAAAACTAAGAATATTATGTTGTTTTGTGAGATGCATAAAATTGTCAGAAACTCTCATCTTTACTTGTTTTGCCTCAAAGAATTACTCCACATGATATCCAAATCATTAAAATGCAAGAAGAAAATGTATAATAACATACCCTGTACAGTGATGTTGACTGCACTGCTGAACTCTCCTGATCCAGACTCACACCAGTACACTGCAGTACCTGACTGTGATGTGTTGATGTTACATGTGGATCCAGTCATTGTCCTACAGTCAGAGTTCAGTCGGCCGTCCTCAGTGAACTTCTTCACTCTCCACTCAGCAGAGTTTCCCTCACAGGTCAGTGAGACAGAGTCAGAGGTGAAGTGTTGCACTCTGTCAGGACTCACTGTGAGAGACGCTGCTGAATGAACATCTGGAAACATGCAGGGAGGAGACAAAGCTCACAGATGTTAGGATTAAAAACAGCATGTTAGAAATATTTTTCTACTTTAATGTTTATTTTGTTTCCATTTCTGAAGATCAGTATTAACATTATTTAGAAAAAACTAATTTCAGCTGCTCTTTTTCCACAAGGGGGCGCCACATGCTCCACATGTTTGATTTGGCAGTTTTATGCAGGATGTTCTTCCTGACACAACCCCAAAGAGGATTTGTTCCTTTGAACTGGAATCAAACCAGCGACCTTTCATTTGCTAACCACTACGCCACTGAAGGGATCTTTAAGTTTATTTTATATACAACTAATTAATAAACACCCTTTTTGTCCTTAATGGGAAACCAAATACTTTATAACCTGCCATCTGTAGTTGCTGCTCTCGAGCTGTTGCTTCATCTTTTTCAATAACCTGCCTGCTGACATCTTTGAGTTTTTAGTTTCAGGTTTTGACTGTTTTATCTTTACTGACTCTAAGCAGAGACTCTTAGACCTGCATAAGTAAAGATAATTAATACAAGCAGCAACATGAAGAAAGATTTACTGCAACAGAAAACATTTGAAATCTGACATCATGTTTGTTTTAGTTATCAGTGCAGTGTGTCTCAGTATGAATACAAATGATGACATAACATCAGGTTATTGAAAAGATGGAAACAAACTGACCTGCAGACCAGACAAACTTTGGTTCACTGTGATCAGTGTGATACTCTGGGTCTCCTCTTCCAGCTCTACACACATATCCTGCTGTGTGTGTCTGTCCATCAATGATGTAGGAGTCCTGTGCAGTCCCACTGCCATCAGGTAGCAGCTCATAACTGTAGGATTTCTCTGATAGATCAGGAACAGCTTTATACCAGTAGAAGCTCCATCCTGCAGACGGATGTTCAACCTCACAGTTCAGAGTTACTGAGGCTCCAGGACTCAGCCATGATGGAGACACAGTGAGGACAGGACGGGGTCCATCTGTTCAATAAAGATTTTATCTCAATGTTTATTCTCTGAATACTGAATTCAATTTTGCAGCAATATTGAATCCCAAATATTTAATATGAACTTTAAGAGTGAGACTACCTAAGCATCTAAAATCTCTCTAATCTCAACATGTACTAACAAAAACACATTTTTACAGCCTGACATCAAAATCAATTTCAACAATTTTAATAAAACATTGATCACACAACAAACATGACTTACTTGTTACTAACAGTGTGAAGGCTTCACTCCACTCTGTTGAAGAATATGAGTCATCTCTGCGTCGACTCTTACACATGTAGTCTCCACTGCTGGACTCAGAAACTCTGAATGTCAAAGAATTATTGTGTGTCCACTGTGTGGTTTGTCCTGGGTCCTCTCCATTCCATACTCCCACTCAGTGGGTTCACCTCCTTCCTGCACCTCACATGTCAGAGTGATCGTCTCACCGCTGAATATCTGAGTCCAGTTGTGTTGTTGTTGTTTTACAGCAACTTTATTGGAAACTGTTTACAGATGTTAACAGTTGAGATACAAACAGAAACATGAAATCAACAGAGAAAACTTAACATTGTATGTTTGCTAATCATGAGTGAATGTTTCAAACTAAATTACTGAACTCACAGGTTATCTTAATGCTGACTTCATCACTTTTATCAGTGTAGTAAACTGAGTTTCCTCTTCTTACTCTGCATCTGTAGATTCCTCCTTGAGATACTCTGATAACTCTGTTTGGTTGATCATCTCTTCTGATTTGAACTTCAGTGGTTCTTTGGGTGCGTCTGAACCACTCATATTTCCACTCAGCAGAGGTCCCCACAGAGCAGGTCAGTGTCACACTGCCCCCTACTGGTATGATTGTTGTTCCTGCTGTCAGTGTGGCCCTGTATGTACCTGCAGATATGAATGAGAAGGGAAAATATGCACACAGAATTAACTATGAATCCAAAAATTATTCAACAATTAAAATTTAAAGTATGTTTTAATGTTATGCAGCTTCCCATTTGCAGCAAATCTAAATATTTCTTTACTTTTTGTTTGTTTTTTCTCTGCAGTTTGAGATCATTTTAATTTCTATCTCAACATGGTGACAGAACTACAGTAACTCAGGTTGTAGATCTGTAAATAAACCCAGTTTAACTGTTTGTCCATTCTCTGACCTGAAGAAGTCACACTGAATGTAACTAATACAGTTCACTGAAGGACACACAATAGTGGGTTAAGAGGGCTCTGTGTGGATAACAGAAACATCAGTCACCTTAAATTTTATGAAGTTTCTGGTGTTTCCTCTTTTCTTCTTCTTTACTTATTAATTTAATTTTATCCACAGTTGTTGTTTTACATTAAAACACACACATGTAGTAATGATGATCACAGAGTCTGTGAGTATTTTAGTGCTGTGTACACTGTGAGCAAAGTAACAGGTAAAATACAGACGTCCTGGTTAAAGTTTCACAGCATCAGGAAAAAGTTTCCATGACAACATTAATTTTTTTTTCTCTGTGTTTATAATTCAGATTCAGAGAATTTGAACAGAGATCATAAATTTATACTATTGGCACTGAGGACTGATACAGTTACAGAGACAATGTTACTGCTCTCTGTATAATTTGAGCCCTTCCAGCGACCAGAACACTGATATTTACCACTGTAACCTGTAGATGTTATTTGTAATCTGTAGTCTTTGTTTGTGTCAGTGTCTGCTCCTTTATTCATGTCACACATGAAGGTAACAAACTCTCCAATGAAAAAACTGGAGCAGTTGGGTTCAATAGTTAACACAGCATCTAGAATCCAACACAACCACAACATTAACAATCTAACACACTATTATGCACTATAGGAGGCAACATCTGTGTTTATACTGTATTTTCAAATATTAAATAATATTTAATGCAGCAGGCTGAGATGAATCTTTATTGCTAATTAAAACAAAAACTGAAAAAGTGAAAGTGTTCAGTCACCTTGAACGTGTCCAGTGCAGAGGAGCGTACAGAGCACTACAATAAAAGCATAAACTTCAGACATCATCAAACTAAAGACACACTCAAATATGGCAGAAATAAAACACTTGGGCTTTTAGCAGTGGCTGCTGTGATTGGCTGCATTTTAGATTAAGATGTAAAATGCATCAAATGATCACAGATGAAGAAACAAACCTTTCTTAGATAAACTAAAGCAGCTCCACTCTAATCTGAGTCAGTGCACTAAAATCTAATCCAGGCTACAAACAACCATGTTGATAACAAACATGAGAGTCCTCTGTTCAAATGAACTGAAATGCTCCAAATGACTGATACTCTGTTCTTCTCACTGAAACATGTTTATCAGTCAGTATGAATCAAACTATAGAAGTCAGTGATGTACTCACAGAATAGGCCCAGCTCACAGAGCAAAGTGGGTCCCATCCTCACATCCAGCAGCGACACGTCTGAAAACTTCTACAACTTCCTGTAAAGAGAAAGAGTGAAGCAGCAGCTACGAGAAGTAGAAGCAGAAAAAGAAGCTGCGTTTAATACAGACAAGATCAGAGTTTGTCTCAGACTTCTTCTTCTGGCTGCAGCCTCTCTGTGCTTCCTTCCTTTTACACCCTCAAACAGCTCCTGTAGCTTTGACCGCAGCAGTTGGTGACGTGTTTACATTTCCTGTCCACTGCAAACATATAAGCTTCTTTCTTGTGTGTTGTGTTCCTACTTTTCTCTATGATATGCTAATGAGTTGTGCTGCTTCAAGTCAGGTGACATATTTTCCAGGTCATAATTGTTTCCTCATTTTTCTTTAGAAACTTGTAAGTTATTTTTAAACTGTTCTGTGGATCAGGATCATGCTGCAGGGTTCAATTTAAGGTGATTTTATTCAGGGTTTGAAATGACTGTAAGGTCGGCTGCATGTCCTGTCCTCCTCTTATCTTGCTCATAAAGTGTGATGGCAGTATTACAATCATTTATCTTCACTCCTGTTCACGGTGTGTGGCCAGCTCTTTATTTCTGACACCTGCAGAGGAACCAGATGTCCTACAACCTGTGGATGGTCCTCCTTGGTCCTCTAGTGACTGTTCTGAGCACACAGCAGGGAGGACTGATTGAGGTCACTTGTGGGTGTGTGTGGTGGAAAACTGGCAAGACAACGTACTTGCATTCTGCAAAAGAGAAATGAGGAAATTAAAAAGGCACATGTATGCATTTTGTTATTAACTACCCAGGACATGATGGTGCCCACCTCATAGTCTGATGCATCTATTTCTACAATGTTTTCTAGAAGAACGTGCCAACTTGTTCTTCATTTTTTCCCACAAAGAACAAGTTGGCACCAACTGGAGAAGAGGGAGGTCTGAATATCCTGGTGGCTCGGGAATCTGAGATGTAATTTTCCATTGCTTCTGTTTCAGGACTAGTGGGCACTGTGGCTGCTGGAAGTAAATCTATAGCACAGAGGAGAGCAAAGAGCTTCAAAAACAACAAACTGTATTAATTCATGTTGATTTCCAGAAAAGACAAGGTCAGCTGGAGAAGTTTGGTGTGTTGGCATTCAGTGCAGAGACAAGAAGAGTTTCAGAGAGACTTTCTACTAGGATATTAAGCTGTGAGTGAGCCTAGAATCAATAAATTGAGGCTGTGGTGCAATTACCTTCTGCTGCAGCTGCCTCTGAACTCCTGCAATCCAGAAGTGGTTGTGGAAAGCAGAGTCCTGAGGCGTGCTGCAATCTTGAGTTTTGCTCCCTCCTCCCACAACCTGTTATCTAGTTTGATGGGAATCAGTGGTGTTAGTGTATTTTGAGGCTAACTCATTGATCAACTGTTCACTCAAACTCTGACAGAATGACTCTTACTGGGCCTCATCTTCTGACACTGTCCCTGATGTAATGTTGTAGGGGGCAGAAGCATTGTCAGGTTTTAAAACTGAGTGTCGCTTTGGGTGATTGTGAGTGACTTCATTTGCTGAAGTGTCGCCATCTTACTTTGCTCCCAGAGGTATTGTTGTTCTGATCATGAAATCTGATCACGTTCTGATTGATGAAATATTCTGATCTGGAGAAAAACGGAGAAATCAAAACCAACCTGCCAGGATAAACGCTCCTACAAGTGTTAATCCTTATCCCAGAGACAGAGACCTGTGCATACACACATTATTCCATTCTTTCAAATTATTTCTGAAATTCATGCAGAAAGGACGTAGAAAATGATACATTTTGTTACCTAAATGGAATGAAATCTAACTTTGACATCAGAGCAGTCTGAGCTTAATGAACTACTTTATGATCAAGAAACCATAATGAAACTGTACTCAGTGACTCTGAATGAGACCAGCTTCTCTGCACAATGAAAACATGAGGAGTGAGTGAGTGAGTGCAAGTGCTGGATACTCAGTAAAGATATTAAAATTAATAATCAATGTCATAAGTACATCCTAATTTAATTTTATGGCATGTGTGAATAACATGCAGACACAGATCGATCACTCTGCATATTAAAGAGTTTATAAGTTTATCCTGAAGCGTCAGTGCATTAAAACCCAA
Source organism: Archocentrus centrarchus (assembly GCF_007364275.1). Lineage (NCBI taxonomy): Eukaryota > Metazoa > Chordata > Actinopteri > Cichliformes > Cichlidae > Archocentrus > Archocentrus centrarchus. The sequence continues at coordinate 1,304,898 of NW_022060278.1, read as the reverse complement.
GAGAAACAGATCAAGAGCTGCATGAATGAATGGGTGGCTTTCAGGCAGGCAAAAATGGCCTCATAAAATAGTGCAGCTGCTGCTGTGGGTGTGAAACAATATGGCTGCCGTCTGTGGGTCATGTGTCACAGTTGATGATGTCACAGGTTGGTTCGTTTTATGTTTTGTGCATTGACACAACCTTTGACCAGCTGCCAGGGAGTCAGAGAGGAACAAACCATCCAAATGCAGATTTTTGTTGTTGCTGTAGTTTGTGTTTGTGTTGTGGAACAGATAAAGGAACAGGGAACATACATGATGATGTAACTGCCTGTTTATTGCTTATTTGTTGCTTATTTACTGCTTATACAAGTTTCAGTACCTATTAACATTCAGGTGGTGGTTGTGATTCTTCAAGATATGGAACCTAAAAAACCTGAAAACATACAGAAACTTTTGAAATGTCTGTTTTTCTACAGACGCTTAAAGGCAGCTGCATTTCAGTGTGTGACGTATTTTCACAGCTTCACAGGATGTCACTTTCTTTCTTTAGTCCAGCATGTGTCATCATCACCACAGTGACTCTACTTGTATCTGTGTTCACACAGTGTCACACATACTTTAATGCAGCAGTGATAATGATTACTATTATTCCAGGACAGGCAGATCATATAAAGTGTGTGATGCACACAGAGAGCAAAGTGAAATTCTCACTGTGTTCTTTGTGTTCTTGTCAAATCTCTGCTGTTTGCTGATAACAGAAAACAAGACATCTGCTAAATGGAGACTTTTGGCTGAAACCACAGGCTGCATTTCCTCTGTTCTAGGTGGTTCACACAGAAACAGTGAGGTCTGTCAGTGGATCAAAATAAACCTGTGGCAGCACAGACAGTAACCAACAACAGCCTTTCACACACATGTAGGTGTAACAGAGAGAGAGAGGACCTTTACAAAAGGGTGGACAGCAGCTAAAAGAGGGATGGCAGCAAAGAAGTACAGAGACCAAAGTAACTGTTAAGAAAATGTCATTTATTTACAATAGATGAAATTCATAAACTCTAAAACATGTCTGAGGCTGGATCCAAAGAAACAGCTCCATGTCTGTCCTGCTGTGCTGAACCCCGTGTTGGCCTCCTGTAACCATCTCTTTAAAATGGGGTTTCAGGGCAGGTGGACCTCAATGTGTTCACTGGGGAACAAACATGCAGAGTATAAAATAAAGTTTACTAATAAGAGCCACAGCATAAAAACACAGGGAAACCATAGAAGTTATTATTCCTCCTTGATGAAAATGTATTTATTGGATTTTTGTGTTTTAAAGTTTGCATCTATCAGAAAGTAAACAACATTTCCATCTGCAAAGAAGTTTATTCAAAGACACAAACAGGTCAAAATGATCTGATCTGCTGCTCAGCAGCTCTGAAGTTATCAAACCTTCAACTGAGCTTGTTGAGTTTGACTGAACGCTGCGTATTCTGACACATGATGGCAGCACTGCCAAAAAAAGAACAAACAGCAGTGAGAAGACTACACACACACACACACACACACATACACACACACACACACACACATACACACACACACACAACACACACACAGTGAAATCTACCAATGATTCAATCATTAATTTAACTTTATTGAACTGAATTATTGCTGAGACAAAATGAGACAAACACACAGAGTAATTACAGTAAACTGTGAAGAGCTGCACACATGAAAACTTCAGACAGCAGTGAGTTCATATCAACAGTAAATATTTCTGTCATTCAACACATCATCTGCAATCATTGCAATATTTGATTATTGATTATTTTAAAAACATTTATTTAGTTCCAGCTTCATCTTTAAGCATCATGATACTAAAGAGTCAGAGTGAACAATCGTGTGCAGCACAGACACACAAAATGCCAGCTCACATCCTCTGATGTCAGAGCTGAGACTTTTCTAGTGTCCATATCTAAACACAAACTCTCATGAGCTATTTTTAGCTGCTTTAGCCTGCCTGCAGCTGCTGTGCATCTGAAATCACCTTTCAGCCCACCTCCACCATCTCTGAGTTTGTGCAGAATCTGCAAATCAGCACAGAAGCCTGATGTGATAAGATTTCATTTTGTGTAAACCACAAGAAACAAGCTGATATGTTTGCAGCTGACTGCAGTTTGTAGCTGTATGAGCTGAGTTTGAAAGGAAGGAAGAACAGAGGCTAAAGAAATATTACTCTTGCAACAGAGAGCTCCATTAATGAGCATCCCACTGCCCCCTACTGACCATACTTGGTATTACCAGAAGAAATATCACCACATTACGTGTGTGTGTGTGTGTGTGTGTGTGTGTGTGTGTGTGTGTGTGTGTGTGTGTGTGTGTGTGTGTGTGTGTGTGTGTGTTCAGCTCCCTCTCAAAGAAAACTCTCACAACATCGAACTCAAGCTTGGTTCTACATTTATGTTCAATTGTGAGTCCTCAGTTTCCCACAGACACTAAAAACATGTTTTCCCTCCTCTGATACACACGCCTTCATTTTATACTCATGGCCACCTTTTACTGTCACAGAGGGGTTGATACTTTCTGTGGATGAATAAAACTGCTGTGAAGAGCTACAAACACACTTTGCACAGTGATGTTGGAGCTCATACAGTACAATTCATAACCATTCTGTAAGGATTCACTGATACTCTGTCAAAATAATACTTCCTCCTCCTTCACTTCATAGACTCATCACACTTTGATTTGTATCTGAACTTGTTCTTTAGGCACAGTTTCAGCTACATTTACAACAGACAGGGATTTTTAGCTTCTGCAACACACCAAGACAAATAATAGACTGAAGTCAAAGTCTTTATTCTTTATTATCACAGCTCTGGAAATATTTAACACCCAGCCAAGCAGATGAATTCATAACAATTAATGAAAAATGGCGAAATTGTGCCCTCTGCTGGCTGCCAGCTCTAAACACAACCCAGTGATTCCAGTCCACATCTTATTAGAACTGTTAGCTGAAGGGGGAGTTTGAGTCAGCACCACAGTAGCCCGACCCCCCCTCTCGCCTCCGCGGGCTTCCTCCGTCCCTGCCCCTCCCCACCCTGGTACTCCTATGCTATATGCGCTTACTGCAGGGGTTTTTAACCTCATACGGTGCCCCCTACTCGGCAGAATATGAGATGCTTTTTTTCCTAACCTGTCCTATCGTATTTTGCTTTGTTTCCCTCTTTTGTAACAGCAGCGCCTCTCGGTGATGGCAGCAAGGCCGCAGACACTTATCTCCCTGTGTTTGTCTGGTTGTTTGTCTTTTCTTGGATGGGTGTTCTGTTAACTATAATTTCCCCATTGTGGGATCAATAAAGTATCATTCATTCATTCATTCATTATATTTGAGTAGTTTTCTCTGTGAGAAATGTGATCTGACCAGTTGCATGAAGAAAAAATTCATTCACGTGTGATTTTGTGGGTAGAGAGAGTGACAGATTCTCTAATAATTTCAATGTTACAGAAACATTTACAGCGTGTTCATGCAGGACCTTAAACAATGACCTGAAGTCTCTGTGAGACTAAATACTCATAATAAATAACTTCACATGTTCTTTAACACATCGGGGAGCAAACAAAGTGAACACAGAAGGACTAAATGAGAACATCATAAATCAACAATCAGGAAAAACTAAAAGTACAGTGTTCTCCATTTGCAGCCACTTCAGAGTGAATTTACAAACACACAAAAAACACCTGCATTCCCACTAGTACTGCACACACACAGGAGTTTAAAGATGCCATCATTAAAATGACTTTGAATATCTAATATGCAAAGTAATTTTAATGATGATTTCACTGGCAGCCTATAACAGCGCTCAAAACATGTCAGCCGTCTCTCTCTTGTTGCTAAGAACATCTCGTGAACCCACAATGACCCACAATTCAGTGCTGATTAATTTTGCTAAGAATTATCTCCTGTGACATGTGACTCATTTTGCCAGATCGGGTCACATATGTGATCATCCTAACAGATCAGGTTAGTGATCCAGCAGAGGGCGCTGCTGAGGAGACAAACACAATGAAATACAGGGAATTCCAACAATCCTGCATGTTGAGGATCTCACATGCTTAGTGTATTGTTTTGTGTACTCTGTGGATCATAAAGTATCCTTTTTGTGTTACCTCTAGGAGTTGTAATTATCAGAATCTAAATATAAAGATGTGACAAATCCAAGTTAAGACAAGATGATCTGAACATGTCGAGACGCAATGAAGCCCCAGAACATGTGAAGTTCCCCTTTGCAGTGATTCTACTAGTTTGTGAAAGTGTTTTGGTGTGAGGGAAACCACAATGTAAGAATGAAGAGCACTGCTGATTCTAATGTCAGACAGACTGAGCCACCATGAATGGAGGAGAGCAGATACAGAGCCTCAGAAACAGCTTCACTGCTTTGTGACAAAATATTTTCCATCAGTTTGTCTTTTAAGAGACATCAGTAACAGGTGATCAATCAAAGGCCTGATCACATGGATTGTTCTACTATTAGAGTTTATTCTTGCTTTGAAAAATCTGCAGCTGGCAGATCTGACCATGTTCATGTTTGATCACATGCTGCCAGCACTGCAGTGGGACACACCTGCCACAGTGGCTGAGAAAAAGAGGGTTAAGATCCTGTTGGATTTCAAGCTCCAGACTGACAAGCAGCTGCTGACTAACCAGCCACACACAGTGGTGACTGACAAGGAGCACAAGACAGCAGCTGTGACAGATGTGACGTTCCTGGCTAACAGGAACATCAGAAAGAAGTAAACCAGCAGCTTGATGAAGTATTGATGAAGTATTGATGAAGTAGGATTTTTACTTCAAAAAACAAACGTTTTTTTGGGCTTGTTTTTTTGTTTTTGAACGTGAAGTTGCTTATTTGGGATTGACTTTCTTTCCGAGTGAAACTCCTTGAACTCCATACTAAAGCAATTATGGGGCGGTAGTTTGTCCCTTCCAAGCCCCCGTTTCCTGTTTATCCCTCCCGCCCAAGTTGACCGGGTGCACAACCAACCAAACACTCATAACATCCCAGAGTGAGGAGGCAGCATAATGAGTTCCTGTAAGTGGGGAAAATATAGAAAAAATCTAATAAAGAGTGGGAGAAAAAGAGCGAACTAAAGAATGGATCTGAGCTCGGATGGGAGTCTGGCGTGAAAAGTGGATATGCATTATGCAATGCATAGGAGCGCCTCACAAGAGGTATATGTGTCCGTAAAAACCTCAGAAAGTAGCTGCAGTCCTGATGGGAGACGTATGAAAGGCACTCTGCAGATTTTGCAAGTGTGAATTATGTGCTCACCATGCTGATTGAACTCAACATGCTAATACTGAGAAGCACACACAAAAAACTGTGCACCCTTCTCTTCTATGAGGCTAAGAAACATGACTTTCACTGCTCCAAAACACACAGACAAAACAATAAAATGAGCTATACTGCTATAGAGCTATACTGTTTAAAAGCGGCCTCAGTTTTACACGATGTGGTGGGTTGCCAGTTGGGCTTTTTTTGGGCTTGTTTCTATCGCAAGATCTGGCAACACTGGTGACAAATCAAATCAGTATTACATGAAAGTACGGGCCGGACCTCCCTGAGAAAACTGGGAAAACACAGTAAAAAGGAGTGCAGGGCATAACATTAGAGCAGCTGTTACTTCCCATCATGTTGACAATTTTAGTTCATTTTAGAACATTGTGAACTGTTTAACAATGAGTGCCTTTAAATGAACGCTCTCTTTCAGTGGATTCATGCACAACACTGAACAGCTGTGTATGTACTCACTCTGACACACAACAACCACACACTTTATTTATAGAACACTTTTCTTAACAAAGATAAGCACAAAGTGCTTATTTGCAAAATCAAAGAAATAGTTAAAAACATAAAAACAGATCTACAGCACATTAAAGTGCATTAAAATTATGATCGACAGCAGGAGTGTCCAAACTTGTCTCATGGAGGATTTGACAATGTGAAAGTGCCCGAGGGCCAACAGTCCCTGATGACGTTATTTTAAAGAATCAAAGATCCTTATAAATAGTGTTATTTAATACTTTCATTTCCATTCAGCAAACAAACATGAAGTAACCAAATGTAGAGCATAAAGCTGTGAATTTCCAACTGAAATTTAAAACATACAGAAACTGTAAAAAACTGCTGTGTAATCCTGATAACAGAGCAATAGGTAAGATAAGAGATAAGATAAAACTTTAATGGTCCCTCGACGGGGAAATTTGTGCATTACAGCAGCTCAGTACAGAGAAAAAATGAAAAGGATGAGTAAGAACAAATAACTAAACAAAAACTAAAATAGAATAGAATAAAATAAAATAAAATAGCAAAAAAACTATACACATATACATAAATATATATATCAATGTCAATACACACATTTACATATACACACATATACACACACATCAAAACACTATACACAGATATCAAAATATTATATACATTTGTAGCCGGTAAGGTACACAGCATACACGGTATGCATTATATGGGTGAGTGTAATAAATAACATGTATCTGGACTGTATGGATAAAGTGATGGCAGAGGAGGTTGTCATGGATCAGCTGTGTGGCAGGAAAGAAGGGGACCCCAAGGCAGACGAGGTAAATGGAAAAGACAGTCTTTAATTGGCAAAGTGCAGGACGGAACCAGGAACAAAACCAGAACTCAAAACCAGGACAAAACTGAACCACAGAGGAACACAGCAGGGGAGCGAACGACGACGACGCGACGAGGACAAAGTGAAAACACCGACAATATAAACACAGCAGGTAATGGGCAAATGGGAAACAGCTGGGAGGGAAACACAGGAAGCACAATTAAACCAAAAGCGCACAGACAAAAGACCTACCAAAATAAAACAGGAAAGAACCTAACAGAGTACACACTGGCTGAACACCTGGGAATACAGACACCGAAGGATAACCGACACCAGCACAACAGAGCACAAGGGAACAGAAACAGTGAAACCATAATAAAACAGAACTAAATCACCGGAACATAGAATACTGGGCCACCGGCCCAGGACCATGACAGTACCCCCCCCTTAAGGGCCGGCTCCCGCCGGCCCACAACAAGAACAAAGAAAAACCAAAACCGGACCAGGGCGGGAGGAGGGGGAACCGGACGGAGGGACCGAACCAAACAAAACCCAGGAGACAAAACAAAACAAACCAGTCCAGGAACTAAACAAAAAACAGGACCAAAACAAAAGGCAATGGCACAGGGCCGAAGAGCGCCAACGCTCAAAATAGGGGTCAGAAAAACAAAAACACAGGGCCCAGGAAAACAGTACATAGTGTCCAGGAGGACCCACTGGGAAATCCCAAAACAAAAAAAACACAGTTCAGGGGCCACACAGGCCAAGGGCCACAAAGCAGAGTCCAAACGAGGGAGGCTGACCGCGCTCCCAGCAGCGGCGGCAACGACGAGGAGAAGGCACTGGAGGCCGACCGCGCTCCCAGCGGCGGCGGCGGCGAAGAGGAGGAGTCACTGGAGGCCGACCGCGCTACCAGCGGCGGCGGCGGCGGCGAGGAGGAGTCACTGGAGGCCGACCGCGCTCCCAGCGGCGGCGGCGGCGGCGACGAGGAGGAGTCACTGGAGGCTGACCGTGCTCCCAGCGGCGGCGGCGGCGATGAAGAGGAGTCACTGGAGCCCGACCGCGCTCCCAGTGGCGGCGGCGGCGACGAGGAGGAGGAGGAGGAGTCACTGGAGGCCGACCGCGCTCCAGTGGCGGCGGCGGCGACGAGGAGGAGGAGGAGGAGTCACTGGAGCCCGACCGCGCTCCCAGTGGCGGCGGCGGCGACGAGGAGGAGGAGGAGTCACTGGAGGCCGACCGCGCTCCCAGTGGCGGCGGCGGCGACGAGGAGGAGGAGGAGTCACTGGAGGCCGACCGCGCTCCCAGCGGCGGCGGCGACGGGGAGCAGGCACTGGAGGCCGGCCGCGGGGCATGCGGTGGCGGAGACGGGTGACCTCAGGCTCTGGCGTGGAACCCTCGGGCTCTGGCGCAGGACCCTCGGGACCCTCCGGACGCGCGTGCTGAGCGGAGACCCCCACCGGCTCGGACTGCGCGGAACCCCATGGCTCCGGCGCAGGACCCTCGGGCACGGAGTGCTCGGCCTGAGCGGAGACCCCCAACGTCTCGGACAGAGCGGAGACCCCCCACGGCTCGGACAGAGCGGAGACCCCCAACGGCTCGGAGTGCTCGGACTGAGCGGGACCCCCTGGCGGCTCGGACTGAGCGGGACCCCCTGGCGGCTCGGACTGAGCGGGACCCCTGGCTCCGGCGCGGGACCCTCTGGCTCCGGGCGCTCGGACCGAGCGGGACCCCCTGGCGGCTCCGACTGAGCGGGATCCTCCGGATTCTCGAACACTGGATGCGCAGGCTGGGGCTGCTTTGCAGGGCATAAGTTAGGTGAGTCTGATGGCGACAGGAGAGCTGACTGGGACTCTGACTCAGAGACCAGGGACTCTACAGCAGTCGACGGGAGAGACTGGGGCTGAGACAGAGACGCTGCTGAGACTGACTGGGTACCTGACTGGAAAGGAACTGGAATCGGGGAAGCTGACACTGGGGAAGCTAAGGGAACCAAAATTACAGAGGGAGCAGGAGCTGAGCGGACTGTAGAGGGCCATGGTGTCGGCTGAGTGGGCGTCATCCTGGGCAGCAGGGGCTGCTCAGGGAACAGTTTGGGTATGTCAGAAGATGGCTGCGTGGAAGCAGGCCGGGAGACGACTGGCTGCGTGGAAGCAGGCCGGGAGACGACTGGCTGCGTGGAAGCAGGCCGGGAGACGACTGGCTGCGTGGAAGCAGGCCGGGAGACGACTGGCTGCGTGGAAGCAGGCCGGGAGACGACTGGCTGCGTGGAAGCAGGCCGGGAGACGACTGGCTGCGTGGAAGCAGGCCGGGAGACGACTGGCTGCGTGGAAGCAGGCCGGGAGACGACTGGCTGCGTGGAAGCAGGCCGGGAGACGACTGGCTGCGTGTGTTACACCCTGAGAAGGGGAAAGGAAATCAATAAATACACTCGAACGCGATGCTTCTCCTTCAGCAGCTTCATTGAGAATATATAATTATTTTGAAGTATACACATAGATACAAAACATTAATATGAAACACTATAACAAAAGTACACATCAGTCAGTTCTAGGACAATATCCCAAAATGATCTTCCTTCATCTGTCTTCACAGGTAAATAATGATTTCAACCAAGGGACAGTATAATTTCCCCGTCCTCCCTTGCAGGTGAACCCAAATATGACATAAATGGCCAAGCAAATTATTAAACACAAATTTAAATCATCAAACTCCAAAGTATTGAAAATAACACTTATATACACACATCAACAGACATTTTTCCTTATTCCTATTCTCTCTACAATAGTTGTTCAGTACAAACAGAACTAACACGCACATGCATCGCCATCACCGTATGCACACATTCTGGCGGCGCAGTGCACTATGCTAGCGGCAGCGTAGAGCACTTAGCTCAGCTAGCTAGCCAACAGTATGCTACAAGAAATGCAAAAGAAATAACACTTCAAAACGTCTTGAACAGGTAGTGAGTCAGTCTACAGAGAGTCAAACAAAACTCGGCACATGTCTCCACAGCTTAGGAGCACAACACTCATCACATACCTGAGAAGGGGAAAGGAAATCAATAAATACACTCGAACGCGATGCTTCTCCTTCAGCAGCTTCATTGAGAATGAAGCACCACGGCCGGAGTGCCCCCCTCCTGCAGTGCAAGGTATGACTAAACGATCACATATCCCACACATTAACAAAAAGGCTCAACAAGTAGATCACCGATGGAAGAATGATAGGTTATATTCTTAACAATTCCCATGGAGATATTTACCTCAATTATGAACTTTGATTAATAATCAATAGAATAATAAAATCAACCTATCACACGTGGAAGCAGGCCGGGAGACGACTGGCTGCGTGGAAGCAGGCCGAGAGCTAGGGAGATCTGGCTGAGTGGAAGCAGGCCGAGAGCTAGGGAGATCTGGCTGCATGGAAGCAGGCCGAGAGCTAGGGAGATCTGGCTGCGTGGAAGCAGGCCGAGAGCTAGGGAGATCTGGCTGCGTGGAAGCAGGCCGAGAGACAGAAAGAGCAGACTGCGAGCTAGAGAGGGCAGACTGCGTGGGAGCAGGCTGCGAGCTAGAGAGGGCAGGAGCTGAGGGAACTGACTGAGAGGGCACTGAAACTGCTGACACTGGGGACCAAGGAAGAGCGACTGGAGCTAGAGCTGACTGAGGGCGAGGGGGAGCGACTGGAGCTAGAGCTGACTGAGGGCGAGGGAGAGCTGCTGGCTGCGTGGGAGCGGACTGAGGGAGAGCCGACTGCGTGGAGACTGACTGAGAGCTAGAGAGAGCTGACTGCGTGGAAACTGACTGAGAGCTAGAGAGAGCTGACTGCGTGGAAACTGACTGAGAGCTACAGAGGCTGACTGAGACTGAGCGGTGACTGAGAGCTACAGAGGCTGACTGAGACTGAGCGGTGGCTGGAGCTACAGCTGACTGAGACTGAGCGGTGGCTGGAGCTACAGCTGACTGAGACTGGGAGGGGGCTGGAGCTACAGCTGACTGAGACTGGGAGGTGGCTGGAGCTACAGCTGACTGAGAGACAGGCTGAAGAGGCACTGTGGACGACACTGAAAACTGCTGTGAAGGTTTGGACCTGGCTGCCCCCACCCGCGGAACAGGAACGGGTGCAGAGGTCAGCCCGTCCGTGGCTGCCCCCACCCGCGGAACAGGAACGGGTGCAGAGGTCAGCCCGTCCGTGGCTGCCCCCACCCGCGGAACAGGAACGGGTGCAGAGGTCAGCCCGTCCGTGGCTGCCCCCACCCGCGAAACAGGAACGGGTGCAGCGGTCAGCCCGTCCGTGGCTGCCCCCCCCCGCGAAACAGGAACGGGTGCAGAGGTCAGCCCGTCCGTGGCTGCCCCCACCCGCGGAACAGGTACGGGTGCAGAGGTCAGCCCGTCCGTGGCTGCCCCCACCCGCGAAACAGGAACGAAGCCATCAGTCTTTGAACTCCCAGTTCTTTCTGTGGCTAATTTCTTAGGAGCCAGTTCAGGGGTGTCAGAATGACAGACCTCTATGACAAAGGCCCTAACTAGGGCAGGAAGAGAGTCCAAAAGCCAGGGATGTACTGACAACAGATTACGTAGCCTCTGCACTATAGCTTCCTTTTGCCTTTCACAATGAAGTTCAAGCCACAGATCACACAGCTTATAAACAAAGTTACACACATCCGACCGGGAGCCCTCAGCAGGGAAACCATTCTTTGTAGACAAACACGAAACGTCTTTATCCTTGGCTGTCAGTGAAACAGGGAATTTGGGGCTGGGTTTTACAGCCTGCTCAAAAAACACATGTCCTTTAGCGGCTCCTTTGTTCAGCCCAATGTCAAGGAACTCAGTCTTTACATTAACAGGCATGGCAACAGAGTTACTCACGGAACCTGGTGACTGAGTATGAAGCGGCGACGGCTGTGTGGAATCTGGAGGCTGTGGTGACCGTCTCCGCGGCGTTATCCCGCTCTGCTCCCGCGGCGATTCTCTACGATGCTGTCGGGAGCTTGGCCTTCCTCCCTCAGCAGCAGGCAGCGGTGAAGCAGAAGTGCTGGGAGGCCAGGGACCCCTGTGTCCCAGGAATCGGAAAAATGACTCCTCCGGAGTCATTCCGGGCGTCGGCTCCGGGAAAACATCTTTTTGCTTCCCCTGGGATCTCGTCCTCCGTTGCTGTGGCGTGGAAAACCGTGGTGTGGACGAATCATGCTGCTGCTGCCGAGGACTCCCCTTCCTCCATGGCTGCGGCGACTGCTGAGGAAGGGAGAAGCCAGTGAGCAGAGTGGCAGGTGACAGAAAAATTCCGCCGGTCCGAACAGTCCACGGCTCAGGCGAAGGAGGTGAGTGGCGTCGCCGGGAACCTCTCAAAGACGCCGGTCCCCCCCGAGCCCAGCGAGTGCCGCGGTACTTTTCCATGTCTGCGGGGTCCATAATGGTCGCGTCGTACTGTCATGGATCAGCTGTGTGGCAGGAAAGAAGGGGACCCCAAGGCAGACGAGGTAAATGGAAAAGACAGTCTTTAATTGGCAAAGTGCAGGACGGAACCAGGAACAAAACCAGAACTCAAAACCAGGACAAAAATGAACCACAGAGGAACACAGCAGGGGAGCGAACGACGACGACGCGACGAGGACAAAGTGAAAACACCGACAATATAAACACAGCAGGTAATGGGCAAATGGGAAACAGCTGGGAGGGAAACACAGGAAGCACAATTAAACCAAAAGCGCACAGACAAAAGACCTACCAAAATAAAACAGGAAAGAACCTAACAGAGTACACACTGGCTGAACACCTGGGAATACAGACACCGAAGGATAACCGACACCAGCACAACAGAGCACAAGGGAACAGAAACAGTGAAACCATAATAAAACAGAACTAAATCACCGGAACATAGAATACTGGGCCACCGGCCCAGGACCATGACAGAGGTAAAGTGTCCAAGTGACTCAAGACGTTATGCTGCGTTATACAGTCTAACTGCTGTTGGGATGAATGACCTGCGAAAGCGCTCCTTCCTGCAGCGAGGATGTTTACTGACACTACTGTGAAGAACACACAGGTACACAGCGCAGGTCTGACTCCAGAGCAGTGGTAGATGTGTGTAAAATGTCACGTAGGTGGAACCACTCAGTCTGGATCTCAAGCAGTTCTTGTTTAAGTTCAGAACAGAGAAAATCTGCATTCACAAACATGTGGAGCCAAACAAGATGAACATTTTCTATGCAAATGTTCATCTCTGGAAACTTGATCTTATCCAGCTGCTGGTGTTGTGCCAAAAAGTGATGTTTTTATGTTTTTGTTGTATAATATCTCTGCTTAAATTGGTAATTAGAATGTAGTCAAGAGAATTTATGAAGGCCTTATGAATAAAATAAAGAAATGACCTGTTTTGCAAGTATCTTTATGACTGTGTTACTGTAGCTACATTATAATCAAGCTGCTCCTTTTTGTCCTCTTCAACTATCTTTATAGAACTGTGATTTTATATGTGTTGTAACTTCTGCTGCCCCCTTGACCAGATCTCTATGAAAAAAATGAAATTTTTCCTGATAAATAAAAAATATATAAAAGCTGCTTTGCCAAAATATAATTGCAGCTTCTACCTGTGACAGGATTTGTTCTCACTCAGAATGAATTGATATCATTCATGATGATGATGATGATACTTTATTGATCCAACAATAGGGAAATTACAGAATGACAGATATGTTTGACCGATTGGAGCCAAAAAGTCATTTACACCAGTTTAAATACATCGTTTTTGTTTTTTATTGGCACTTTCCAAAAATCACTTTTTGGAATTACATGCTGAGTTGAATTCATTGCTTGGGCCGATGGGCCAAAAATAACATGTATGGACAAGATGCATGGGCCATAAAAAAATCTGAGCATAGGCCATGTTTGGCCCATGAGCCGTAGTTTGGACACCCCTGATTAAAGGAAGATAAACGAGTGAAACACACTGAGGGGTTCTTTCTGAAGGAAATATAAACTCAGGCTATCAGGATCATTGCTTTGAATGAAAAATCTGCTCCTTTTCACTCAAAGTGACGTCAAGTTTTTAAGTTCCTTTAAAGAGAAAAAGATAAAAACAGCTAAAGAGCTGCTGTTAAGATTTTAGAGCTGTGGCTGAATTTGGATTCACATTATAGTAGTCAGAGCTCTCCTCTGGGTCACCACGTTGTCCTGTTGAGGTGATCAAATGAAAGCATTTAAAAACAAACACCCTCTGTTTGCATTTATTATCAGTCAGAATAATTAACAATGTAGATTTTACATTTCAAATCTCAGAGTTTGTGCACTCACTCGTCTTGTTAATGACTTTGAGCTGAATCACAGATATAATATATAAAATAATCATCTTATTGACTTTAATGTTAAACACAGTTATTGTTTAATCATCCAGCTTCCACAAACTCTGTATTAATGAAAGTGTGTACTTTACCATTTTCAGTGTTTTCAGAGCCTCTGATTGTCTCATAGACACAACGATCACCTACAGGTCAGAGAAAATCAGTCACCTCATGTCTGTGATACTAATTTAAACACAGCTTCAAACAAGTATTCTTGTTTCCTTCAACAGAGTTTAAACTGCAGCAGATGTAATAATTACAGTCTGGATGCAAAGAGCATCAGAATATTTTAAAGTAGATGAAAAACTAACCATGAAGAAGAGAGGAGTACACTTGCTGCTGATGTTCATCCTGATTCACCGTCTGCTCTTTAGCAGGACCTTTATTAAAAATGGAAAGAAGACATTTGCTTTCACACGGACCTCATGATGCATTTGTGTATCTGAATGAGTGAAGAGTTTGTAGTAAGTAAAGGAAAAGTTCTCACTGTTGGTCGTTCTGCAGTGATACAACAAGAGCAGGAGAATAATGAGGAGAGAGACTCCACAAACCAGTCCAACAATCAGCCACACAGGAGCTGAAGAGCTGTCAGCTGCTGACACAGTTACTGTAACAACAAACAATTATTAATAAACTGTAATTATATTGGATATTTTCCTTCTCAGTCATCAAAATCATTTCCAAATATTCATCAAATGCTTTGATCCTGCTCACCTTTAACTAACATCCAGCTCTGTGGTGACTCTCTTCCTGAGTATTCACACTTGTAGAAACCTTCATCAGACTTTGACACTGCAGAGATCTTCAGCTCCTCTCGGGTATCACTTTGAATAAGTTTGTCATTGTGATAGAAAAACACATTGGAAAGTATTTTTTGTGTCCTCAAACTGCAGCTCAGACTAACAGAAGCTCCTTCAGTCACAGGATGAACAGGACTCACCAGGATAGGACCATCAGGATCATCTGTGACACAATCAAACACAATTGTTTCAGTCAGATCAGCTGGTGCAGACTTTTAGAAAAAGCTGACACACAATAATAAGAACAGATTGAACAAATGCTTTTCACCATGAATATCTAATATCTGATCTTGTATATTTAAAAACTTCTGTATGTGTCCTATTGTTATGTAATAATTTCTATAGTACTTGTTTTGAATTGTGACATGAAACCTTCTCCTCTTAAGGTCTGGGTTATTGTTGCTGCAACAAGAATGAAGCACAACAAATGCTCCATTCATTAAGTCACAGTAGTGCTATACAGCCTCCTCAGTAAATGTGCTGCACAGTTCAGATCACAAAAAACTTCCCTAAACCAAACTCTCAGCATAATAAGGAAAAATATGTCACTGAGTTCTCTTTGGAAACTGTGATGGTGGAAGTTTTCACTGGGAAGATGATGATGATGATGACGATGATGATGATGATGATGATGATGCAATGCAGGCACATTTAAAATTTTGGCTCCTGCAAACTAAGAAGTTACAGAAACTAAAATTATTTAAAGGATTCCCTAAACGAATCAAGTTTGCTGAGATCTGAGCTACATAGAACAAAAAGTGTAAGACAGATAAAGTACAGAGTGCAGATACACAGTAGAATAAATACAAAAATACACACTACAATATATACGGAAGAGTTGCCATTTCAATTCCTGTACGTATATGAGTTTCAGAGTCCGCCTTGTGTGTGTGTGTGTGTGTGTGTTTGTGTGTGTGTGTGTGTGCGTGTCCGAATCTATCACTTCAGGTTGGAGTTCAGGAGCCTGGAATGAAGCTGTTGCACACTCTGATTGTATTTGTGTGGTAGCTGCAGTACCTCCTCCCAGGAGAGCAACAACTCCATGAGATGGATGAGATGGGTCAAACATAACCTTTAATACAACTGTACCTTTTTACATTATATACTTTGATGAGCTACTTTGTGGTTTATTGAAAAATATATATATAAAATATGCATTTGTTAATCTTTGGTAAATCTGTTTAAGAAAAAAATGACTAAAATGATAACAAAAACTAAGAATATTATGCTGTTTTGTGAGATGCATAAAATTGTCATAAACGCTCATCTTTACTTGTTTTGCTTCATAGAATTACTCCACATCATATCCAAATCATTAAAATAAAAGAAAAAAGTATAACAACATACCCTGTACAGTGATGTTGACTGCACTGCTGAACTCTCCTGATCCAGACTCACACCAGTACACTGCAGTACCTGACTGTGATGTGTTGATGTTACATGTGGATCCAGTCATTGTCCTACAGCCAGAGTTCAGTCGGCCGTCCTCAGTGAACTTCTTCACTCTCCACTCAGCAGAGTTTCCCTCACAGGTCAGTGAGACAGAGTCAGAGGTGAAGTGTTGCACTCTGTCAGGACTCACTGTGAGAGACGCTGCTGAATGAACATCTGGAAACATGCAGGGAGGAGACAAAGCTCAGAGATGTTTCCATTTCTGAAGATCAGTGTTTTAACAGGGTGCAGTGTTTTTATGTTAAAATAAGACTGAACAGTTGCAACATTCGTATTATATTTCATTTAGAATAAACTACCGTATTTTCCGGAGTATAAGTCGCACTTTTTTTCATAGTTTGGCTGGGGGTGCGACCTATACTCCGGAGCGACGTATATGTGACATTTATAACACATGAACCAAAATACTCCAGCCACTTGACATCTCCGTGAACTGCAGCTTTAAGGCAGTCTTGCGTAACCTGTGGGCGCAGTGGATGATGGATGGAGAGCACAGCTTAATGGCAACTGGGAGAATGCGCCACCCAACTTTCCTGGAAGTCATTGGATGGATCAAGAAAACATGGGCTTCAGTGACAACCAAACCATCCTGTTGGGATTCAGAAAGGCTGGAATAATTGGAACTGCAGCTGACGAGTCTGACTAACGCGACACAGAAGAGGAAGCGGCGCTTCGTCTACAGAGTGTACGGAATTGTTTAGAAGTGACACCGAGGATGAAGAATTCAATGGATTGATGGTTTGGTTAACTTGTTAGTATGTTCTTTATGCTATGGTTATCTGAATAACTTAATGTTACGTTAACATACCGAACACGTGTTCGTTGTGCGTCATGTAGCTGAATGTGTTACGTTAGCATAACATAGGCGTAACCGTGTTCGTCCTGTTCTTTAATCCATTATTATTTTAAATTGCCGTTCAAGATGGAATTTCTGCTCTGGGTCTCAGATTCTATCAACCCCCCCCCCCCCCCCCCCCCCCCCCCCAAAAAAGTGCGACTTATAGTCCAGTGCGACCTATATATGTTTTTTTCTTCTTTATTATGCATTTTTTGGCTGGTGCGACCTATACTCCGGAGCGACGTATAGTCCGAAAAATATGGTACTTTCAGCTGCTCTTTTGCCACAAGGGGGCGCCACAGGCTCCACATGTTTGATTTGGTAGTTTTATGCTGGATGTTCTTCCTGACACAACCCCAAAGAGGATTTGTGTTTCTGGCTGGAGTCAAACCAGCAACCTTTCATTTGCTAACCACTACAGCACTGGAGGGATCTTTAAGTTTATTTTATATACAACTAATTAATAAACACCCTTTTTGTCCTTAATGGGAAACCAAATACTTTATAACCTGCCATCTGTAGTTGCTGCTCTCGAGCTGTTGCTTCATCTTTTTCAATAACCTGCCTGCTGACATCTTTGAGTTTTTAGTTTCATGTTTTGACTGTTTTATCTTTACTGACTCTAAGCTGAGACTCTTAGACCTGCATAAGTAAAGATAATTAATACAAGCAGCAACATGAAGAAAGAGATTTACTGCAACAGAAAACATTTGAAATCTGACATCATGTTTGTTTTAGTTATCAGTGCAGTGTGTCTCAGTATGAATAAAAATGATGACATAACATCAGCTTATTGAAAGGACAGAGAGAAACAAACTGACCTGCAGACCAGACAAACTTTGGTTCACTGTGATCAGTGTGATACTCTGGGTCTCCTCTTCCAGCTCTACACACATATCCTGCTGTGTGTGTCTGTCCATCAATGATGTAGGAGTCCTGTGCAGTCCCACTGCCATCAGGTAGCAGCTCATAACTGTAGGATTTCTCTGATAGATCAGGAACAGCTTTATACCAGTAGAAGCTCCATCCTGCAGACGGATGTTCAACCTCACAGTTCAGAGTTACTGAGGCTCCAGGACTCAGCCATGATGGAGACACAGTGAGGACAGGACGGGGTTCTAGTGGGAAAACAGTTTTCTCAGAAAGTTCCTGCCTAATGTTGTCTCCAAATACTTATCAAAATGTAAGACTGAAATGATCTAAACATCTAAAATCTCTCTAATCTCAACATGTACTAACAAAAACACATTTTTACAGCCTGTTTATATTCTCAGGTTAAAGGAGCTTTGACTCTACTTACTGTCAGAAACTGTCAGTGTGACTGAATCACTCCACTCTGTTGTTTTATGCTGTGAACTTTTCATTCGGCCCTTACAGCGGTAGTTTCCACTGTTGGATGATGAAGCAGATCTAATCCTGTTTTCATTTTGATTTTCAGGTTTTCTGGAGCTGTTTGTTTCCCATTCATAATCCCACTCAGTGTCTCCTCCATGGATCTCACATCTGACAGTGATCGTCTCTCCTCTGTATATCTCAGTCCAGTTTGGATGCAGAGTCACAACAGCTTTGTTTGACACTGTTAATGTTCAAGAAAGAACAACAAGAACACAAGAATGACAAAAGGTTTGATTTAAGACCAGATATCTGATTGTAAACACATCATATTCCTACATCATAAATTAATTAATACTGTGTTAAATGTAAACTCACCAGGTTTCCCAATCCTGACTGACTGACTGACTGTCCTCTGTGTAGTAAACTGGGTCTCCTCTTCCTCCTCTGCACCTGTAGAGTCCTTCCTGTGAGACTCTGATTTGTCCATTTGAGAGGAAAAATGCATCTTGTGTGGTCAGAGGTTCAGAGTGTTTCTCATCTCTGTACCAGTAGTATTTCCACCCAGATGATGATGATGATGATGATGATGATGATGATGATGATGATGATGATGATGGGTTCACAGAGCAGGTCAGAGTCACACTGCCCCCTATTGGAATGTCTCTAATATCAGCTCTCAGTTGGGCCTTTGGTCGACCTGTTGAGTTTAGAATAAACTACAATCACAATTCAAAGCACAGATCAGAATGGGGTGGGGTAATGATGCATGCGTGTGTGTGTGTGTGTGTGTGTGTGTGTGTGCGCACACCACTCACACTCACACCTTTGGGTAATTTAGAATCACCAGTTAACCTAACTCCAGTAACTGCATGTCTTTGGACTGTGGACAAACTCCACAGAAGGGCCGAGGTGGATTCAAAGCCAACCTTTCTAGCTGTGAGGCAACAGTGCTAACCACCACACCCCCAATCAGCATGTTATTGATGAATTGATTACTTTTTAATGTCCTGCAGCCTGGTGTTACTTCCAGTGACAGCATAGAGATACCAGCTCAGTGATAAGAAAATATTAATATAATAAAAAGTAAAGTGGCAGGTAATTTCAAAGCACAGTAGGATGTTTGGCACCATTTGCTATTAGTTCTACAATTTCCTCCATCCTGCATGTGTTTACATTACACTTCTTATTCTGTGTTCACAACCACAGAAACACTAAAATGTTGTTACTCAGTGAAGATTCCTGTCAGCCTAACAGTCTCCCACCTGCATCCAAAGGCTCTCTATTAGATCTCATTTCTATTTTGTTTTTGATATTTTCTTATCTTTTTGTCAATGTTATTGTTCATTTTAGGGTTTTAATAGTTCATGTAATGCATGCTGTTGTCCTTGTGATCCTAATTTGAATGAGCTCACTTTCTTTTGTCTGTCCTAATAAGATTTTTACCCTTTAGTCAAAGAACAGGTTTGTTAGAACGAGCTGTTTCTACTTTTCTTTCAGTGTTTCATTTTGAATAAGCCAGTGCATAATTTAATGTCATTTATGAATGATTAGTTTGATATTATATAAACTGACTGTCTTTTTGTAACAACCATAACTTTGAAGCAGCCTTGAAATACAAAGAAGTGAAGGTGTAGGCAGTGAGGCATTCAGCACGGAGAGTGATGTTGTTTCTGTTTGAGGACATTCCTGGATCGACCCCTGATCCCAAATAGGATTTTTAGAGGAAAAGAAATCAGCTTCAAGCCTTTCTTAAAGTCCAGAAAATACTACAGTTTTTTTTTATTTTCTGTGTACTGTATGAGAGCTGCAGTGAGGAGGTCAGGGTGTGTGGTGGGTGTAGAAAGGTCAGAGGAAACATTAAATGTAGTGTGAAATCAAAGTTACCTAAACATAAAGTACGCACTTGTTGGCAGGAGATCAAAAAGAAAACGAAATAAATGAGTTAACAGCACATTTCACAGGCTGAGTTTGAAAGTTATAAAAATGAGATCTTCAGACTTTATATTCCAGGTTATAAACATTATGCTGACAAACTTAATCAGAATCCTTTTATTTAGTTTTATTTGAAGCAGACAGGCTGTCAGTTTGACCTGTGGTTGCTTTTGTTTTGATAAAGACGCATCAGATTAAGTTTGAACTGAAACACCAATCACTGCATTTCTTGACATCAGCTAGAATACCATACTAACACACCAACACACAATCACATCAATGCAGCAGCTACAACTTTCTACTACAAATACCTTTCACTGTCATGGTCTCTGCGTCTTGGACCCAGAGTTTTGAGTTATCTTGTTATGATTCCTGGTTTTTATTCTTTAATATTTCAGGGTTCTTATCTGGTTCTGCTCAGTTATGTTATGTTCCCTTAATCTCTGTATTCCTGTCTCTCTTGTATTTCCATGTCTGGTTGAGTTCTAGTCTCGTCTCTCTCCGTTGTGTCTCTGTTATCGTGTCACTCATGTTTTGTGACTCCATGTGTCTGGATTCTGTCTTCAGTGTAGCTGCCTCCCTGTCTTAAATCAAGTCCACATCTGTTTCTATGACTGCTTGTTTCCTGTTTTACACAGTGGGTAGGCGCTCGCCTTGCAGCTGGAGGGTTGCCGGTTCAAGCCCCTGTCCCTGGGCTGTGTTGTGTCCTTGGGCAAGACACTTAAACCACATTGCCTAACGGTAGCGCCTGTCTCTGGCTGCATGACCGCAGATGCTCGTCTCTGGATGAGTGATCTGGAACAATCATTTTATTGTGTGCCTTGCATTGTTACATTCCCTTGTTGACGTTTTTATAAGTGCTATGCTGCTTCCAGGACCTGCTGTGTGAGACCTGCCCTTCCCCAGCCCTTACTCCTGCTGTCAGGCTGTCATTGGCTGGAGTCTGGGACCTGCAGCCAATTGCTGCTCTGCGGGGTCTACATAAGCTGGCTGCAAGTGTGCCTTAGGGCCTTTAGCCATGGGGTGGTAATTAGTGCACCATGTACTTTGGAGATGTAGCTGTTTGTGGATAATTGTTTGTTAGTCTTTCTTTGATTTTTGTCTGCTTTAGTGCCCTGTGGAAGCTGGTAGGGGAGAGCTGCCATTTCTTTTGATGACCCACCTTTTTCTCCTGTCTTTTGTTGCTCGTTAGGGAGCTGAGGTGTAGGTTTGTATGTTTTGTTTTATTTAGTTAGGTAGTTGATGGGGTTTTCTTTTCCTAGTTCAGGGCGGTTTTGTTTATGTTGGCTTTGGCTCTCCCTGAAGTCATAGTCTTGCTTTTCTAATGTTATCTGGGCCTCTGATGGGGACGTAACAGCATGCACAATGACAATGAGTTGAGTCTAACATCTAGTCTCACATTTTGTGTGTTTCATGTTGTTTTCTCCTGTCTTGTCTTGCTTAACTATTCCCAGCTGTGTCCCCACCTGTTCCTGATCCTCTAGTTATGTGTTTTGTATTTAAGCCCTGAGTTTTCGTGTTTGTTGTTTAGCTCTATGAATAATCATTAAAGGAACCTCTTAGTCAAGTCTGCCTCCTGTGCACTGCATTTTGGGTCCAACACTGGTTTTGACATTCACACCCTGCCTGTCAGCTGTCACAGGTGAACAGCTGAAAGCACCTAAGGACTGATCAAACACATAAAGGCACTCATGCAGTATGCTACACAAATTGCCACAAACTTTCCCAAATGTGGGTCTAATAAAAACTATTTAATCTTATCAACAGCAGGATGAGATACAGAGCAGCTGAGCAGAAAACTTCAACATGGATCTTAAATACGAGCAGAGACACTCTTAAAGTAGGAAGTCTCAGTTTTTAACTTCTAGCTGCCATTAAGACTTAATTTAATTATTTGCTAATTGAAACTGATGCTCATTATCAAATATGAACTGCCCAACACACTGTAGCACAAAAATGTGCAGTTTATTATTCATGAAACACACCAAGATGAACAACTCGAGCCTGAACACACTCACAAAACATTAGCTAGTGTGTGTGTCATAACGTGTTGCAGTGTTTGTTGCTTTGACTCTGACTGAGGAGGAAAAGCAACTTCAACAATTTTACAAAACATTGCTCACACAACAGACATGACTTACTTGTTACTGACAGTGTGAAGGCTTCACTCCACTCTGTTGAAGAATATGAGTCATCTCTGCGTCGACTCTTACACATGTAGTCTCCACTGGTGGACTCAGAAACTCTGAATGTCCAATAATTATTGTGTGTCCACTGTGTGGTTTTCCTGGGTCCTCTCCATTGATACTCCCACTCAGTGGGTTCACCTCCTTCCTGCACCTCACATGTCAGAGTGATCGTCTCACCGCTGAATATCTGAGGCCAGTTGTGTTGTTGTTGTTTTACAGCAACTTTATTGGAAACTGTTTACAGATGTTAACAGTTGAGATACAAACAGAAACATGAAATCAACAGAGAAAACTTAACATTGTATGTTTGCTAATCATCAGTAAATATTTCAAACTAAATTACTGAACTCACAGGTTATCTCAATGATGACTTCATCACTTTTATCAGTGTAGTAAACTGGGTTTCCTCTTCCTCCTCTGCAGCTGTAGATTCCTCCTTGAGATACTCTGATAACTCTGTTTGGTTGATCATCTCTTCTGATTTGAACTTCAGTGGTTCTTTGGGTGCGTCTGAACCACTCATATTTCCACTCAGCAGAGCTCCCCACAGAGCAGGTCAGTGTCACACTGCCCCCTACTGGTATGATTGTTGTTCCTGCTGTCAGTGTGGCCCTGGGTTTACCTGCAGTTATGGAAGAGAAGGAAAAAATATACACAGATGATTTAGTAGAAATGCATAAAAACTAGGGGTGGGACTTTAACGGGCTAATTTCGATTAATTAATTACGGGAAAAATAACGAATTAAAAATTTTAACGCACTTTAAACGCACTTTGCACCGTGGAACGTTTCTCAGTGCACGAGTTCCCGGCATACAGATTATATTGACACACAATGTCAAAAATTCAGGGGCCGCATCCTTCGAAGGACACGTGTCCTTCACAGCCCACGAAGACCACAAAGGCCGGAAGTGAGCGGCTAGCCTTCATATCAGCTGCCCTCACCTCTGCATAGCTCATGTCGCCTAGCAACATGAGTGTGAAGCACAGCTGTGTAAAACAGCTGGTTAAACGGAGAACAAACTTTTTCTCCTTTTTGTGGTTTAATTTTAAGTCTTTAATTCAAAATAAGCTGTTAAAACAAGCATAACACATTTCAACATCAAGGAATACAGCTGAGAGAATGATTAATTTCCAACTATATTAAGTGAGACATTAATGTTGAATAAAACTATCCAGTTATGATGCTTAACTTTAATTTCAGGTGTTTGCTTATCACAGGAGCACTTCCACCCTTCGTTGGTCTGTGTAGTAGACTGGTGGGAAAATAAACAACATTTTGAAGTTTAAGCTTATGTATATTGATTCATTCATCAACCAAACTTAAATGAATATTTATCATGTTAAATATTTAAATGTGATTAAAATGCAATTAATTTTGATTAATTACAAAGCTCCTGATTAATTCGATTAATTTTTTTAATCGAGTCCCACCCCTAATAAAAACATACAAAAAGTTTTTTTTATGTAAATAAAAAAAATAAAAATAAAAGTTAACACTTAAAGTATGTTTTAATGTTATCATTTTAATTTCTATCTCAACATGGTGACAGAACTACAGTAACTCAGGTTGTAGATCTGTAAATAAACCCAGTTTAACTGTTTGTCCATTCTCTGACCTGAAGAAGTCACACTGAATGTAAACTAATACAGTTCACTGAAGGACACACAATAGTGGGTTAAGAGGGCTCTGTGTGGATAACAGAAACATCAGTCACCTAAAATTTTATGAAACTTTGATGTTTCTCATTTTCCTTTTTTAATTAAATTGTATCCACGGTTGTTGTTTGACATTAAAACACACACATGTAGTAATGATGATCAGAGTACTGTGAGTATTTTAGTGCTGTGTACACTGTGAGCAAAGTAGGTAAATACAGACGTCCTGGTTAAAGTTTCACAGCATCAGAAAAAAGTTTCCATGGCAACATTAATTAAATATATTTTGTTATTCAGATGAGTATTTGAACAGAGATCATACTCTACATTTATGCTATTGCTCACTGTAGACTTACCTGATACAGTTACAGAGACAGTGTTACTGCTCTTTGTATAACGTGAACTCTTCCTGCTACCAAAGCACTGATATTTCCCACTGTAACCTGTAGATGTGAATTTTATTCTGTAGTCTTTGTGTTTGACGTAGGGGACAAATTCTTGACCATCCTTGTTGAGTTTGTATTCCCAGTCAGTGTCTGCTCCTTCATTCATGTCACACATGAAGGTAACAAACTCTCCAATGAAAAAACTGGACCAGTTGGGTTCAATAGTTAACACAGCATCTAGAATCCAACACAACCACAACATTAACAATTTAACACAATTTATGCACTATAGGAGAAAACATCTGTGTTTATAATGTTAAAAAAATTATGAATATATTGAGAAATAAGTAAAAACAAACAGAAATGGAAAGTGCTCAAGATTGATGCAGCAGGCTGAGATGAATCTTTATTACTAAATAAAAAGAAAGAAATGAAAAAGTGAAAGTGTTCAGTCACCTCGAGCGTGTCCAGTGCAGAGGAGCGTACAGAGCACTACAATAAAGGCAGAAACTTCAGACATCATCAAACTAAAGACACACTCAAATATGGCAGAAATAAAACACTTGGGCTTTTAGCAGTGGCTGCTGTGATTGGCTGCATTTTAGATTAAGATGTAAAATGCATCAAATGATCACAGATGCAGAAACAAACCTTTCTTAGATAAACTAAAGCAGCTCCACTCTAATCTGAGTCAGTGCACTAAAATCTAATCCAGGCTACAAACAACCATGTTGATAACAAACATGAGAGTCCTCTGTTCAAATGAACTGAAATGCTCCAAATGACTGATACTCTGTTCTTCTCACTGAAACATGTTTATCAGTCAATGAATCAAACTATAGAAGTCAGTGATGTACTCACAGAATAGGCCCAGCTCACAGAGCAAAGTGGGTCCCATCCTCACATCCAGCAGCGACACGTCTGAAAACTTCTACAACTTCCTGTAAAGAGAAAGAGTGAAGCAGCAGCTACGACACACCAACAACTGTGACAACACAAAGACTGTTTTAACTCCTCTCTGCTTCCTTCCTTTGACACAGAAATAACACAACTGAGCAGGTCTGACCACAGCCTGCGTGACATGTTTATCCTCTCCTGCTGCTGCAGAAACATGTCAGGCAGATTTTTATGAAAAGGCCTGACAGATAAATTATGCATTAAGAGACAGATAATTATATATATTACATATACATATAATTACATATACATGAGCCTGATATATACTTGTTATTTGTGTATATATATATATATACAAAAACAAAACTCCCTCTTCACAGCTATTGTCTAATAGAAGATAATGTAAGTCTGTTACAGGCAAACAACCAACCTATTGATGTCACTTCTACACTGCTCTAAAACCTTTTATTTCTTAAATCCAGCCTCACAGTCAGAGCTAAATCTGTGACAGTTTTCAGAGCAGGGCTCCAGAGTGTAAATCAGCCTTTATACCTGAAGTGTTTCATGTCCACTTTAAATCTGTCCAGTTTAAAGTGTCAGAGCTCTGATGTTTATCCGTCATGTAAGAAATAAACAGCAGCTCTGAGTTGCTCTCAGCAGCACTGAGCAAGTAGAAAAAGAGGACGAATCATAATACCACGTTGTCCAGGCCGACTATTTATAGTTAACAAACTGAAAAAAAATTGATTGCACATCTATTGAATATGAAACTTGATGTCTTCTAAAATCACATTAGCTGTGGTGAGAATGAAGCCTTGTTTTTGCTGCCAAATCTCTGCATTTGTAAAAGGAACTGGACATTTGCTCTACTTGTTATACTGTAATACCTGTTTTTGTAGTACTTTGTATATGTTTTTGTATGCTTTCAGTTTACTGTGGTAATAGGGATATAAAGGCATGCAGCCTTATAAATAGTGAATATTTAATAGGGCTGGAGACCTTGAAACTAAGGTTTTACTTGATAACAAAGTTAATATAAGTTTAATACAGTTTAATATCATCTTTAAAAATATATATATATATATAACTATGATATGAATGAATAACTAATAAACAGTTTTACCTTATGTTAACAGGCTATACAGGGGTGACTGTAGCTCAAGATGTAGAGCAACTCAGCTACTAATTGTAAGGTTGCTGGTTTAATCCCTGACTGCTCCAGTGTGCAAGTAGATAATGTTTTAACATATCAGCATAATTTAAATTAACAGGTGCTGTTATTTAATTGTATTCTGCCATAACTAATACGTTAACTTCAGCACCTGGAGTGCAGGGATCTGGATCCAAGGACATGCTTAAATGTCCATTTAAGAGGAGAGAAGAAAAACAGTTCAAGAGCTGCTTGAATGAATGGGTGGCTTTCAGGCAGGAAAAATTGCCTCATTAAATAATGGAGCTGCTGCTGTGGGTGTGAAACAATATGACGGCCGTCAGCGTGTCGTTTGTCGCAGCTGATGATGTCACAAGTTGGTTTGGTTGTGTTTTGTCCACTGACACAACCTTTGACCAGCTGCCAGGGAGTCAGGAGAGGAACAGGAGTGACCCTCTGATCTTATTGTACATTCTGTATAGTGACAAATAAATTCTATCCTAACAAACGATCCAAATGCAAGTTTTTTTTTGTTTTTGCTGTAGTTTGTGTTTGTGTTGTGGAACAGATAAAGAAAATACATGATGATGTAACTTCCAGTTAATTGCTTATTTGTTGTTTGTTTACAGCTTATACAAGTTTCAGCACCTATTAACATTCAAGAGGTGGTTGTGATACGAGATATGAAACCTAAAAATACCTGAAAACATGTAAATGTTTTTGAAATGCCTGCTTTTTTAATAGACCCTTAAAGGAAGCTGCATTTTGGTGTGACAAATATCTTGTCACGGCTTCACAGGATGTCACTTTTTTTTCCTTAGTCCAGCATGTGTCATCACCACAGTGACTCTACTTGTATCTGTTTTTCACGCAGTGTCACGCATACTTTAATGTAGCAGTGATAATTAGTACTATTCTTCCTGGACAGGCAGATCATATAAAGTGTGTGATGCACAGAGAGAGCAAAGTGAAGTTCTCACTGTGCTCTTTGTATACCTTGTTAACTCTCTGCTGTTTGCTGAAAGCATAAAACAAGACATCTGCCAAACTGAAGAAACCACAGGCTGCATTTCTTCCTTTCTAGGTAATCCAGACAGAAACAGTGAGGTCTGTCAGTGGATCAAAATAAACCTGTGGCAGCACAGAGTAAACCAACAACAGCCTTTCACACGCATGTAGGTGTAACAGAGAGAGAGGACCTTTACAAAAGGGTGGATAGCAGCTAAAAGATTGACCCCAAAGGATTGCAGAGAGACTAACGTAGCAGTTAAGAAAATGTCATTTATTTACAATAGATGAAATTCATAAACTTTAAAATATGTTTGATGTTTTTTCCAAAGAAACAGCTCCATGGCTTCCCAGTCCCAGGTTTCCTTGATGTCCATTTGGCTGCTTCTTCTTTACTCTGTTGAGTCTGTCCTGCTGTGCTGAACCCCGTGTTGGCCTCCTGTATCCATCTCTTTAAAATGGGGTTTCAGAGCAGGTGGACCTCATTGCCTTCACTGGGGAAATGTGTTATGGCAGAGGACCCAAATGCAAGATGCGTGACAACAAACTTAAAACACTGTTTAATGCTGGAGTGACTCCAGTACAGTGATCCCTCACCTATCACAGGGGTTATGTTCCAGAAACCCCCCCCACAATAGGTGAAGTAGCTGTGTTATATTTATTATATATTTATTTTATTATTTAAATATATTTTAAGGCTTTATAAACTCTTCCCACACTGCTATAAACCTTTCCAACTGTCTTACTACAACATGAGCAATAAAGATGATGAATTATGCAGCTGTGCAGTATTGATGGCGATGAAGATGGTGCAGTATCTTCGCCCTCCACTGTTATTACTATTTCCATAACAAAAAATGGACTTGACACAACAGAAGAAGTAAAACTAAAGATACAACACATGAGACAAGGAACAACGACACAGGGGACAAAACAGACACTGGAACACAGAGACAAGAACAACTAAGGGAAACAGGAATGAAATACAATAATTGTAACTAATAACAGAATTCAGAAACTACAACAAATTAGGAATCTAAAGTACAAGCATCTTAGAAATACCACAGAATATAACAAAAAACAGAACCGCAAGGAAAAAGAATACAATACACTTGCTAACGGCCCAGGACCATGACAAAATGTAGGTGGGAAGTTTCACCACTGTTGCCAACCCCTCAGTAAGGAAAGTAGAGACTGGCTGTCCTAAAAGTCGCTATATGACTTTATCACCTAATTTGCATATTTCGTCATTTGCATGTAGTTGTAATCGAAGCTTTAGGAGAGAGCAATAACATCTTTGGAGAGAAAGAAAAGTGAAGAAAAAAACCCTAAATATGTTTATAAATACAAATGAACTTTAATAAATAATTAATTAATTAACTTAATGCTTTCCCTAGACCCACATTTCACAATCAGTTTTGTCTGCGGGGTGCAAGATGAGGAATAAGCACACAAAGAAGACCCACATCTGCTATGAAGGTCACGTGACTTCCGGTACAGACCAACTTCCCCTATGGAGTTCCATTATGGAGTTAAGGCATTGTGGCACCCAGGTACAATTGGGGTCCGGGTGATGTCAAAACATATGAAAGCACACAGTACAAAGGCTGTATGTACACAAAACATGGTGACAAAATAGAATAGAATAGAATGCCTTTATTTTACTGTACAGGATGTACAATGAGATTGGAGGGCCACTCCTGTTCAGTGCCATGCAATAGAAAGTCAAACTCTCTAAAATAAAAATAAAATAAAATAATATGATCTAAAAATATACAGAAAATAAAACACAAGGTATAAAATATACAAAATATACAGAAAAAAATGTATAAAATATGTATGTTGTAAAAAAATAAAATAAGTGTATACATATAATAATGAAGATGGTGAATATTGCACTTGGTGAATGAGTATTGCACTAGTGAATGAATATTGGATATTCTACAATACAGGAATGTTAGATATTGTTCAGTATGAATAATATAATATTGCACAGAGATGTGGGTATTGCACAGTTAGAGTGTGTGAGTTCAGGGTGGTGATTGCTCTGGCGAAGAAATTGTTCTTAAGTCTGTTTGTTCTGGCTTTGACGCACCTGTAACACCTGCCAGAGGGCAGCAGGTCAAACAGGTCAAAGCCAGGGTGTGAGCTGTCCTTGATGATGTTTTTGGCTCTGCTGATGCAGCGGGAGGTGTAGATGTCCATCAGGGAGGGGAGAGGGCAGCCAACGATTCTTTGTGCTGTCTTGACTACCCTCTGAAGCCTGACCCTGTCTGCCTCAGTGCAGCTGCCGTACCATACTGTGATACAGTACGTCAGCAGGCTCTCAATGGATGAGCGGTAGAAGGTCAGCAGCAGGTTTGAGTCCAAGTTGTTCTTCCTGAGGACCCTCAGGAAGTGAAGTCGCTGCTGAGCCTTCTTGATAACAGCTGTGATGTTATCTGACCAAGAAAGATCAGCAGAGACGAGGACACCAAGAAACCTGAGGGTGTGGACCCTCTCCACACGCTCGCCATTGATGTAGAGGGGGGCTGGGTCAGTCCTGTGCTTCCTGAAGTCAATGATGATCTCTTTGGTTTTCATGGTGTTCAGTGCAGGTTCTTCTCTGAACACCAGGCTGTCAACTTCAGGACCTCCTCTCTGTAGGCTGCTTCATCTCCTCTTGAGATGAGTCTGACCACTGTGGTGTCGTCAGCAAATTTGAGGTTGTTATTGTGGACCAGACAGCAGTCATGGGTGTAGAGGCAGTACAGGAGGGGGCTCAGCACACAGCCCTGTGGGGATGGAGGAGAGATGGGGGCCAAGTCTCACAGTCTGGGGCCGGTTAGTTAAGAAGTCCTTTATCCAGGAACATGTGAGGGGGGGAGGCCCAGGGTGTGCAGTTTGGTGGTGAGAATGTCCGGGATGATTGTGTTTCTATAACTCCAAAACTGTCAAAAAGTCACTGACATCACTGGAAAAAGTTGCTAAATTTGTCACTAGTCGCTTTTTGAAAAAAATAGTCACTGAATCTAGCAACAAAGTTGCTAAGCTGGCAACACCGAGTATCACTAACAACAATTTTCAAAAATAAAAGCTGAAAACAAACTAGAAACATGCAGAGTATAAAATAAAGTTTAATAATTAGAGCCACACCATAAAAATACAGGGTGAAATACTACAATACTGATGTCACTGTGTGACACCATATGACATCTGCATTGTAGGAAAATAGAAATTATTATTCCTTCTTGATGAAAATGTATCACTGCTTCTTTGCAGGTCTTATTGGATTTTTAAAAAAAAGGGTTTTAAAGTTTTGCATCTATCAGAAAGTAAACAGCATTTCCATTTGCAAAGAAGTTTATTCTGATACACAAACGGGTCAAAAATGATCTGAACTGCTGCTCAGCAGCAGTGATGTCAGTAACGCGCTACTTAGTAACGCGTTACTCTAATCTGACTACTTTTTCTCCGTAACGAGTAATCTAACGCGTTACTATTTGCAGTCCAGTAATCAGATTAAAGTTACTTATCCAAGTAATTGTGCGTTACTATTTTTGTCATTTTCCTCAGTACAAAGATATATTTCTGCTTTCTTCTTACGTTTCGGGGAGTGACGTCTGGCAAATGCGACAGTTAAGTCCCGTTTTCAGCATGAGGACAATAACAGCACAGGGACACAAACGTAAACAATGGAGGGAGGAGAGAGATGAGCGTTTTCTAGCAGAAATACAGTCACTATTTTGAGTTTGTGTCAGCTAAAGATGACAGTATTAAGGTTAGTTGTGCACTCTGTGCTGGCGACAAAGTGCTATCTAGCTTCAAAAACACTACCTCAAATACGAGGAAACATCTGGAGTCACGGCACAGTCAAACATACAGAGCGAGTCGCAACAGGTGGAGCGAAGCAGAGCTGCGACTAATGCAGGAGCCCCCCAGCACCCAAACAACAAAAGCTGGACTTTGGTACAAACCAATAAGTGGGGGAGAGCTGAAAAAGTTGGAAAGCCCTCTACTACAGTTATTGTGCCAAAAAGTGATCGTCTGCCAAACAGCAATTTTCGGTAGTTGCCAAAAAATTATTCCCTGTATCTAAACGGCTGTAAATGACTTGATGACCTATAATCTGTGAAGCATATATCAAACATATCTCTCACCCGCGCCACCGGGTGGGGTGGGTTGGCCTGGCGTCGGGATGTCCGGTCTACGCTTTTGGGGCCCTGGGGTGCCTGCATTGCAGGGGGGTGGGGTGGGGGATGGGGCCACGGTGGGGTGGTTGGGGGGGACTGGGCACTGTATTTCCATGCCCAGGCCAGTATGTCCTGTCGCTTGTTTGTGTCTATTGTTGAGTGAATGGGCATCTAGGGAGAGCGGGCCGCCCTCTGCAGTGGGGCGAGGGCGCCAACCTCGGGTGCTGCAGTGCTCCGGGATGCTGTCACCACGGCCCCGGGCTCACCTCCCCCTGCCCTGTGCTGGGGTGTGGGAGGTTGGGGTGCCTATTGAGCCAGCGGACAGCTGGCTCTCTTCTTCCAGGATTCTTCCTGGTCATATGCCCCCCCCCCCCCGCTCCCCATACACAAACACACACACACACACGGAATACACATCACTCACAGATGTAGGATGGAGAGGCCACGTGGAGAGCTGCACCACCACTTGCCTCTCCGTTTTAATTGCACTTTAGTCATTATAACTCACAACACATACACACTTACAACCTGATACACATAGGACCTTTGGGGCAGGCATGTTACTCAGAGGTTGATGAGGTGGGGCCGCTGAGGTGGCCCCACTCGGATCCTCGTCACTGTCTGTCCCCAACTTTTATTTGCACTTTAGACATGGAGGGTTTTGGGGGGGCAGTGTGGGCAAGCACTGACGACCAACAGTTGGTGCTTGTGGCATAACTGTCCCCTCAATTTTAACTGCACCCTATACACCTCATTCACTCACAAACATTAACACATAGACCTACAAGTTGGGGAGGAGGAGGGGTGGATGGGTCATCTTACACCCCGATTTCTTACACCTCGCCCAGGGTAGGGGTCGGGTGGTTCCTTGGGGACCGGGCTGGTGGCGTCCTGGGGTGGTTTCCACTTGCCCCGTCTTCAGAGGGTGGGTAGCTATGGATGAATGTGTGTCTTTGTGTATTTGTCACCGTCTCCGTGAGTATGGGTGGGTGAGTGAATGTGTATGTATGGCATATCTGTGTGTGGGTAAGTATGTATGGGCATGTATGAGTATCTGTGCATAAATGTGTACACGGGTGTGTGGGTGTGTTTGTATGTATGGCTGGACCTGGGTCTGGGCCTTGTGCCTTGCCTCCTGGCCGCTCCTTGCTGGTTGCCTCCTCCCCCCTACCCCCCTGGGATGGGGGTGCCTCAGGGTTCCTGGGTGGGGCTGGATGTTCTGGCGTGGGTGCTGGCCCGCTCCCCTTGGGGGTGCGGTGCAGGGCTGCGTTGGCTTCTTCGGCGTGGGGGGGGGCTCTGGGGAGGGTCGGGCGGTCCTGGGGTGCCGTGGGCCCTGGGGCCCTGCCGCCGGCCAGTGCAGGGGGCTGGCCGCTGGGGGGGCACTGGCTTCTCATCGCCTTGGGTTCCCTGGAGCCCTTGCTCCTCGACTGGGGGGGCTCCTTCTGAGACCACCCTCTCCCGTCTGCTGGGGTGGGTGTGCGGTTGTCTTTGGACTGAGTAGCCATGGGTCTTCCTGGCTCTTGGTGGGCTGCTGGTGGCCTGGGTTTCCGGGGGCTTTCTCTGCCTGCCTCTGGCTTCTGATGGGTGGAGCTGCAGCGTTTTGCCCTCATTGGTAAGTACGTTCCATGACACAGACACAAACATGACACAGACACAAACGCCCACTCAATCACAACTCAACAAAATTGTTGGTGTGCGTAACATGCTTTGTTAGTTTTGTTTTTCACACACAAATTTATTTTTGCAAGTATTGATAGTATTTTTTTATGTTAAAGTGATGAACTATTTGATTAATAGACTTGTGCTCTTTCCCCTTTTTTTTTTTTTTTTTTCTCTCTCCTTTTTTTGCTCCCTTTCTCTCTCCCTTTTTCTTTTCTTTATTTTCCTTTTCTTCAGCCTGTCAGCTCTGGCTGTTACATTGTATGTGAAAAATAACTCAGATAAATAAAATAAAGGGTTAAAACATCAACAAGAAGAGCCTATTGAGAACCTATAGAGCTCATCTTGAAATAGCAAATATGTTTGGCACAACAACGCATTCAGATCACAGTTCTGCTTGCAAGATCTACCAGACATGACAGGCTTTAAAAAAAAAAAAAACATACAGTGGTGTGAAAAAGTGTTTGCCCCCTGCCTCATTTCCTGTTTTTTTGCATGTTTGTCACACTTAAGTGTTTCGGAACATCAAACCAATTTAAACAATAGTCAAGGACAACACAAGTAAACACAAAACAAAAAAGTTGTAAATGAAGGTGTTTATTAGTAAAGGTGAAAAAAAATCCAAACCTTCATGGCCCTGTGTGAAAAAGTGATTGCCCCCTAAACCTAATAACTGGTTGGGCCACCCTTAGCAGCAACAACTGCAACCAAGCGTCTGCGATAACTTGCAATGAGGCTTTTACAGCGTTCTGGAGGAATTTTGGCCCACTCATCTTTGCAGAATTGTCCCAATTCAGTTACATTAGAGGGTTTTCGAGCATGAACGGCCTTTTTAAGGTCATACCACAACATCTCAATAGGATTCAGGTCAGGACTTTGGCTAGGCCACTCCAAAGTCTTCATTTTGTTTTTCTTCAGCCATTCAGTGGTGGACTTGCTGGTGTGTTTAGGATCATTGTCCTGCTGCAGAACCCAAGTACGTTTAAGCTTGAGTACACGAACAGATGGTCTGACATTCTCCCTCAGGATCTCTTGGTAGACAGCAGAATTCATAGTTCCATTTATCACAGCCAGTCTTCCAGGTCCTGACGCAGCAAAACAGCCCCAGACCATCACACTACCACCACCATATTTTACTGTTGGTATAATGTTCTTTTTCTGAAATGCAGTGTTCCTTTTACGCCAGATGTAATGGGACACACACCTTCCAAAGAGTTCCACTTTTGTCTCATCGGTCCACAGAATGTTGTCCCAAAAGTCTTGGGGATCATCAAGATGCGTTTTGGAAAAATTGAGACGAGCTTTAATGTTCTTTTTGCTCAGCAGTGGTTTTCTTCTTGGAACTCTGCCATGCAGGCCATTTTTGCTCAGTCTTTTTCTGATGGTGGAGGCATGAACGCTGACCTTAACTGAGGCAAGTGAGGCCTGCAGTTCTTTGGACGTTGTTGTGGGGTCTTTTGTGACCTCTTGGATGAGTCGTCGCTGCGCCCTTGGGGTAATTTTGGGCGGCCGGCCACTCCTGGGAAGGTTCACCACTGTTCCATGTCTTCGCCATTTGTGGATAATGGCTCTCACTGTGGTTCGCTGGATTCCCAAAGCTTTGGAAATGGCTTTATAACCCTTTCCAGACTGATAGGTCTCAATTACTTTCTTTCTCAATTGCTCCTGAATTTCTTTGGATCTCGGCATGATGTGTAGCTTTCAAGGATCTTCTGGTGGACCTTACTGTGTCAGGCAGCTCCTATTTAAGTGATGTCTTGATTGGGAACAGGTGTGGCAATAATCAGGCCTAGGTGTGGCTAGGGAAATTGAACTCAGGTGTGAAAAACCACAGTTATAGTATGTTTTAACAAGGGGGGCAATCACTTTTTCACACAGGGCCATGATGGTTTGGATTTTTTTTCACCTTTACTAATAAACACCTTCATTTACAACTTTTTTGTTTTGTGTTTACTTGTGTTGTCCTTGACTATTGTTTAAATTGGTTTGATGTTCCGAAACACTTAAGTGTGACAAACATGCAAAAAAACAGGAAATGAGGCAGGGGGCAAACACTTTTTCACACCACTGTATCTCTCATGAATGATATCAGGTCATTTTGAGTGAGAAACAGCATTTCTATCACAAGGTAGAAGCGGCACTCAGTTTCTGGCAAAGTGACTTTTATATTACATTAAATATTTTACATTAAAAATGTATTTTTAAACAGAAATCTGTCTCAGAAGGCTGCAGAAATCACAACAAATATAACATCACAGTTCTATAAAGATACTTGATGTGGCCAAAAAGCTCTGGATTGATTATAATGTAGGTACAATAACACAGACTCCTAAAGATTGTTGAAAAACAGGGTATTTCTGCATTTTATATATAAGCCCTTCATAATCATATCAAACAAGCAAAGACATTACACATAAAAACACACAGAAACATCTGAATCACTTTATGACAGACGATCACTTCTTGGCACAAGACCGGCCACTGTTGAAAGTAACTAATAAAGTAACTTGTAATCTAATTTAGTTATTTCTAAAATTAAGTAATCAGTAAAGTAACAAAGTTACTTTTTAAAGGAGTAATTAATAATCAGTAGTCGGACTACTTTTTCAAGGTAACTATACCATCACTGCTCAGCAGCTCTGAAGTTATCAAACCTTCAACTGAGGTTGCTGAGTTTGACTGAATGCTGTGTATTCTGACACATGATGACAGCGCTGCCAAAAAAAGTGTTACAAAGTAAAAAAAAATGAGCAGAGAGAAGACTGCATGCATGCATGCACACACTCACACACACACAGTGAAAACTACTAATTTCCAAACACTTCACTGAATTATTGCTGAGACAGTGAGTTCATAACAGCAGTAAATATTTCTGTCACTCAACACATAATCTGCAATCATCATAGTTCCAGCTTCGTCTTTAAATATCACGTTACTAAAGAGTCGGAGTGAACAACCGTGTGCAACACAGACACGCAAAATGCCAGCTCACATCCTCTGATGTCAGAGCTGAGACTGTTCTAGGGTACGTATCTAAACACAAACTCTCATGAGCTATTTTAGCTACTTTAGCCTGCCTACAGCTGCTGTGCATCTGCAAATCACCTTTCAGCCCACCTCCACCCATCAAGTTTGTGCAGAATCTGCAAATAAGCACAGAAGCCTGATGTAAGATAAGATGAGATAAAACTTTAATGATCCCACAACGGGGAAATTTGCACATTACAGCAGCTCAGTACAGAGAAAAATGAAAAGGATGAGTAAAAACAAATGAACTAAAATAGAACAGACTAGAAAAAACTATACACATATACATAAGCACTATATACATAAAATATATATCAAAATATATATCAATATATCAGTGTCAATACAATACACACATATACATATACACACATGTACACACACATCAGAACACGATATACAGACATCAAAACATAATATACATTTGTAGCTGGTAAGGTACACAGCATACACGATATGCATTATATGGGTGAGTGTGATAAATAAAATGTATCTGGACTGTAAGGATAAAGTGATGGCAGAGGAGGTAAAGTGTGCAGGTGACTGATGACATCATGATGTGTTATACAGTCTAACTGCTGTTGGGATGAATGACCTGTGAAAGCGCTCCTTCCTGCAGCGAGGATGTTTCAGTCTCTGACTGAAGGAGCTGCTCAGCTCACCCACAGACTCATGCAGAGGGTGATGGGGGTTGTCCATAATGGATGTCAGCTTTGCTAACATCCTCCTCTCACCCACCACCATCACAGACTCCAGAGGATATCCCAACACAGAGCTAGACCTCCGCACCAGTTTGTCGATCCTGCTCCTGTCCCTTTCGGTGCATCCACCCCCCCAGCAGGCCACTGCGTAGAAAAGGGCAGATGAAGAAGAAGAAGAAGAAGAAACAGCCTTTATTGTCCCACAGAGGGGAAATTTGGGTGTAACAGCAGCCGCAGTTATTATAAATATAAATAAAGATATAATAATTCACACTATTAAGAAAAGAATATATATAAAATCAACAAACAATATTAACCTTAATACTACTAATAATAATAACACTATATACAATGTGCATGATGTGCCGGACTATTTACAGTATATTATATATTATCCTACATTGTGTAGGCTATTGTGGTTTTTGTTGGGAGCAGTGATGGTTATAAAGTCTTACAGCTGCTGGGAGGAAGGATCTGCGGTAACGCTCCTTTGTGCATTTAGGATGCAGCAGTCTGTCACTGAAGGAGCTCTCCAGCTCAGCAACAGTTTCATGCATGGGATGGGAGACCTTGTCCATCAGTGATGTTATTTTGGTCAGAGTCCTTCTGTCTCCCACCACCTGCACTGAGTCGAGAGGACATCCTAGGACAGAGCTGGCTTTCCTGATGAGCTTGTCTATCCTCTTCCTCTCAGCTGTAGACAAGCTGCTGCTCCAACATACTGCTGCATAGAAGATGGCTGATGCCACCACAGAGTCATAGAAGGTCTTCAGGAGTGTCCCCTGCACTCCAAAAGACCTCAGCCTTCTCAGCAGGTAGAGTCTGCTCTGACCCTTCCTGTAGAGCGCATCAGTGTTATGAGTCCAGTCCAGTTTATTGTTTAGATGCTACTACTGAGTCATAAAAGGTCTTTAACAGAGTCCTGCAGACACCGAAGGACCTCAGTCTCCTCAGCAGGTGTAGTCGACTCTGGCCCTTCTTATACAGGACGTCTGTGTTTGTAGTCCAGTCCAGCTTGTTGTTGAGATGAACACTCAGGTACTTGTAAGAGACCACTGTCTCAATGTCCTTTCCCTGGATGTTCACCGGTGCTGTAGGGGGTGGCTTCCTCCTGAAGTCTATGACCATCTCTGTGCGTTGTTCTCACACCAGCCGACAAAGTCACTGATGACCCCCTTGAATTCCTCGTCGTTCCCAATTGATACGCATCCAATGATGGCCGTATCATCTGAGAACTTCTGTAGGTGGCAGTGGTCTGAGTTGTACCTGAAGTCTGAGGTGTACAGACTGAACAGAAAGGGTGAGAGGACCGTGCCCTGTGGCGCCCCCGTGCTGCAGACTACCACATCAGACACACAGTCATGGCACCTCACATACTGTGGTCTGTTGCTGAGGTAGTTGATGGTCCATCCAGTCAGCTGACTGTCCACTCCGGCTCCCTCCAGCTTCCCTCTCAACAGTACAGGCTGGATGGTGTTGAAAGAACATGACCCTCACAGTGTTCCCCGCCTGCTCTAGGAGAGAGAGGGATCTGTGCAGCAGGTAGATGACGGCATTGTCCACCCCGATGCCGGGCTGGTAGACGAACTGCAGGGGGTCCAGCGCTGAGCTCACCAGTGGGTGGAGGTGATGCAGGATGAGCCTCTCCATGGTCTTCATCAGGTGAGAAGTCAGGGCCACAGGTCTGTAGTGGTTGGGCTCCCTGGGATGTGCGATCTTTGGCACTGGAACTATGCAGGAAGTCTTCCACAGTTCAGGAACCCTCTCCGGATTTAGACTCAGGTTGAAGATGTGCAGGACCACCTGACAGAGCTGATCTGCACAGTCCCTGAGCAGTCTGGAGCTAATTCCATCCGGACCCGCTGCCTTGCTGATCTTTGTCCTCCTGAGCTGACTTCTCACCTGATGAGCTGTGAGGTGGATGTGAGGCTGGGTTGGGGTGGGTGATGGGGCTGGCTCTGCTGTGGGTGAGGAGAGTACAGGCAATGATAGCGCTACACCAGGAGAGAGGGGGGTCAGCATGGGGGGCTTTGTTATGTTTGTTATGTTGTTATGTTGGAGCTGTTCCTCCATCTTCCTCCTGAAGCTCTCTTTGCCTCTCCGGAATTTGTATTTCACATCCTTTTGTACTCTCCTCAGTTCCTCCTTATCTCCAGATCTGAAGGCCCTCTTCTTCTCGTTCAGCAGGGCCTTCAGCTGTGGGGTCACCCACGGTTTATTGTTGGAGAAGCACCGTACCTTCTTGGTTGGCACAGTGTTCTCCACACAGAAGGTCATGTAGTCTGTGATGCAGTGGGTGAGGGCGTCAATGTCCTTACCGTGAGGCCTGCAGAGTTCCTGCCAGTCTGTACATTCGAAACAGTCTCTCAGGGCGTCACTGCAGTCCTCAGACCACAGTCTTATTGTCTTCTTGCTGGGGGGTTTCCTCTTCACAATGGGGTGAAGAATGACCAGGTTGTGGTCTGATTGGCCAAGCAGGGGTAGAGGTGATGAGCTGTAAGCCTCCTTTGTGTTGGCAAACAGCAGGTCTAGAGTTTTATTGTCCCTTGTGTGGCAGTTAACATATTGGGTGAAGTTAGGGAGAGTGGAAGAAGGTGAGGCATGGTT
Source organism: Archocentrus centrarchus (assembly GCF_007364275.1). Taxonomy (NCBI): domain Eukaryota; kingdom Metazoa; phylum Chordata; class Actinopteri; order Cichliformes; family Cichlidae; genus Archocentrus; species Archocentrus centrarchus. The sequence goes on along the minus strand of NW_022060278.1, from coordinate 1,265,149 downwards.
GAAGTCCCCAGAGATGATAATCAGGGACTGTGGATGTGCCGTCTGTAACTGAGAGACGGTGGTGTGGATGTCCTCACAGGCTGCTGTAGCGTCGGCCGACGGCGGGATGTAAACAATTAACACAATAACGTGAAAACTCCCGGGCCAGGTGGTATGGTCGAACGCTAACTGCTAACAGTTCAATGTCTTTGGTACAGCGCCGCTCCTTCACAGTGATGTGTCCTGGGTTACACCATCTCTCATAAACGTACATCGCCAGTCCCCCACCTCTCCTCTTACCACCAGGGCTGGACTGGGGCAAAAAATCAGCCCTGGCATTTGTGGCTTAGACCAGCCCACAACTATGTCTTAAAAGCATTTGACACTGTCTTACTCTTATTCAATGTGGCCATACCTTTTGCTAATAATACTTTTATACTTCTTTTTTTTACACTTAGTTTAGTAATGCTTAAATTGCAAAGCTTTTACTTATTTAGCTTTTTTTTTTTTTAAATCTGTTATTTTACTTGTTTAAGTGCTTTTAAAAACATGTTTAACCAGCACAGAGGCTACAAATTTAAACTACTGTGCAGCCTTTCAACAAACCTTTAACCTAATTATCTAAAATGCTATGATGCAGCCTAAAATAGACACTTGCTGCTGATCCAACACTTCTCAGCCTTGACCGTTTGCTATTTTATCAGATTAAGGTGCCGTGGCTGCCAGATTTTGGGAAGTATGCAAATACTAATAAATATTGATACTAATCAATCGCCATTGCTCATCATTCTCATGTAACAGAGCTAATGTTACCTCCATCATCTCAAAGTCCCTGTATTATCCTAACGTTACTACCTTCGTACGTACTACACTTTCCCGCTCACTCTGTCCCTTGGTTTCCAAAGCCTGCATCTCTGGCTGCTCCTCTCCCCGTCCCTGCTGCTGTCTTCACCTACAGCAGAGGGGCCCTAAGCAAGATTTGATTTGGGGCCCCCTTCATACCACTTCATTGTCCCCTGAACTTAACAGTTATTAATGCTGGAGGGTTAAAGTTGATTATTATTTTTTTTAGGATGCATTACTGTTTCAGGCTTTTCAATTCAATTTTATTTATACAGCACCAACTCACAACAAACAGGCGCCTCAAGGCACTTTATACTGTGAGGTAAAGACCCCACAATAATTACAGAATAAACCCAACAGTCATCCTAATCTTAAAAATAGAGAGGGTGTCTGTCTCCTGAATCCAAACTGGGAGCTGGTTCCACAGAAGAGGGCCTGAAAGCTGAAGGCTCTGCCTCCCGTTCTACTCTTAAGTATCCTAGCAACCACAAGTAAGCCAGCAGTCTGAGAGTGAAGAGCACTAATCAGGTGATCCGGTACTATGAGCCAATGAAGAGAAGCCAATATGGGAGAAATCTGCTCTCTTTTTCTAGTCCCTGTCAGTACTCTAGCTGCAGCATTTTGGACAGCCTGATAATAATGAATTACAATAGTCCAAACCTAGAAGTAATAAATGCATGAATTAGCTTTTCAGCATCAGTCTGAGACAGAAATATTAGAGTGTAGCCTACTGATTAAATTAGTGTTGTTACAAGTGTACAAATCTGGACAGTTAGAATAGTCTCTTCTTTCTTTTAGGAAATTGGCATTTGTAAAAAATTAAAACAAACCAAAAAAGTTTCATGACAAATGTGGATGAGCTTGGGGGCCCCCTGGTGGTCAGCTGCATGTGTCGCCTATGCCTCTGGCCCGCTCTGCCTACAACCTGCTGTTGCTGGAGCGTTGCTATTAAAGAGGATGTGGAGGCTACAGCAGCGAACATGTCTGTGATCTTTACACATTTTGTAGCATCTACAGCGACACGCTTCCCTTTCGTCGCACGTAAATTCTCTTCACCCCCCTTTCTGCCGCTTCGGTTTCTCCATGTTCCCTCTTCTTTAACACACGCGCTCAACACTGAAACTACTACCGGGAGTTACAGGGCACCACGCTTTCATCCTATATCCTGATTGGTTCTGTCCACTGTCTGTATTGAAGATGGGCCAATGGGCCGCCCCCTCTAAGTTGTGGGCCGGTCTCTAAGAGAAAAAAAAAAAAAAAAAAAAAAAAGCACAGAAAAAAAAAATCCAACAGCATCGGCCCCTGAGGACTGTCGGCCCACCGGGCAAATGCCCGGTACGCCCGATTGCCAGTCCAGCCCTGCTTACCACTCTCCCTCATGCTCCGGTCCGCTCTCATCAGTTGAAAGCCCTCCAATGTTACGACGGAGTCCGGTGTGTGATCCGTGAGCCAAGTCTCCGTGAACAGCAGGAGGCTGCTCTGCTGGTACTCCCACTGCAGTCTGGTTAGCGCCGTCAGCTTTTCCATCTTGTTGGGTAAAGATCTTACGTTGCCCATGAGAATAGATGGAATGCTCGGTTTGTACCGTCTCCTCCTCTCCCGGGACTTCGCTCCAGCTCTCCATCCCCTCCTCCGACGCCGTAATTCCTTTGGAATCTCGTGTCACTCCTCCGGGAGTACCCTCCTGTTGCACAGCGCTAACAGCTGATCCCGGCTGTAAACAACAGAGTGGCTCACAGGGTCTCCAGATGAAGTGGTGAAAAGTCCCAAAAAGAGTAGTTGGAATGCCACTACTCTAATGAAGCTTTGCAGGTCCATGGCAGGTTTGATATCTAATATAACTACGAAACTAAGAGTCTGAAAGAAAGACTCAAAACACAAGAAAAACACACAAAAAAGGGAAGTAAACTGTGAGCTGCAGTAACTGGCGCCATCTTGGAACAAAATGAGATTTCATTTTGTGTAAACCACAAGAAACAAGCTGATATGTTGGCAGCTGACTGCAGTTTGTAGCTGTATGAGCTGAGTTTGAAAGGAAGGAAGAACAGAGGCTAAACTAAAAAAACAGATCGTATTCTTGTAAAAGAGCTCCAGTGAGCATCTCACTGCCTCCTACTGACCATTCTTGGCATTACAGGAGACTGAGGTCCTTTGGCATTTGGGGACACCTGGAGAGAAACTGACCTGGTAGACCTTCAAGCCTACAAAGGTCTGTTGATTTTACAGGATACATAAACCATGTGAAATAAAAAAAAAAAAAATCTGCATATTACATGTTTTCCCTACTGGATGAATAAAACTGCTGTGAAGAGCTACAAACACACTTTGCACAGTGATGTTGGAGCTCACACAGTACAATCCATAACCATTCTGTAAGGATTCACTGATACTCTATCAAAATAATACTTCCTCCTCCTTCACTTCATAGACTCATCACACTTTGATTTGTATCTGAACTTGTTTTTTAGGCACAGTTTCAGCTACGTTTACAACAGACAGGGATTTTTAGCTTCTTCAACACACCAAGACAAATCATAGACTCTGAAGTCAAAGTCTTTATTCTTTATCATCACAGCTCTGGAAATATTTAACACCCAGCAAGACAGATGAAGTCATTACAATCAATGAGAAATGGCAAAATTGCGCTCTCTGTTGGCTGCCAGCTCTAAACACAACCCAGTAATTATATTTGAGAGGAGTGTTAAACAACAAGAAGACCTTAAACAATGACCTGAAGTCTCTGTGAGACTAAATAATATAATAAACGTAGTAAATAACTTCAAATGTTCTTTAACACATCGGGGAACAAACAAAATGAAGACAGAAGGACTAAATGAGCACATCATGAATCAACAATCATGAAAACAGCCGCTGATGAAATTCCCACTGTGCTCCTTGATCTCCGTGTTTCCTCTCTGCTGTGTGAAGTCTGCTGAGAACATAAAACATCTGCTGGACAGAAGACTTGTGGCTCAAAGCACAGGCTCAGCCAGAAATCATGAGCTCCTTCAGCTGATAAAAAGGTGAACAGCAGAACAGACAGTTAGAAACTATGTTTTTACACACATGTAAGCACGACAGACACTCAGAGAACAAAGAGGTTTTTCCGTATCGTCATGTTTCCAGTTTTGTGTGATATTACATTTCAAAAGGTCACATCACTGTGTTACTCTACAGGTTTAAATTCATTGATCAAAAAGTACACATTATTCTCCACTTGCAGCCATTTCAGGGTGAATTTTCAAACACACAGTCACCTACATCCCCACTAGTACAGAACACACCCAGGAGTTTTACAAATGTTATTAACGCGTAATATTATTTCTAAAATGTTCTTTTTGTACATTTTTTCTTTTTTGTTACAGTTATGGATGCAGACTCTTTCTGCAACTTCTTTCACTCTTATTTTTACCCTTAACACTCACAGCACTTACTAACTTCCTAATTTTTTTTCCTTATCTTTACTGGAAAATATAAATCATTGAAGTGAGTTATTTAAATCAGTGAAAAAGTGAAAACCTGATATCATGACAGGCTTAAATATCACACGGTTAGCCTAAGGGACCGAGAATGGAGTGACTGAATTCCTCAGTCCGCTCCTGGGAGTGAACAGGTTTCAGTACAAACGGATGGAAGATATTTTGTCTCTTCCATTCATGGTGGCTCAGTCTTTCATTACAGTCAGCAGTGCTGTTCATTCTTTCGTTGTGGTGTCCCTCACAACAAAGCTGCCGTGGCCCTCGGGCTAGGACCCAGCGTGTTTGAGTTTTTGGACTTTGGAGGTTTTGCTGCTGTTAGGGATTATTTTTTTACTCAGTGAATAAAGGACAAATGTTTAAAGGTAAACTCCAGTAAATTAATTACTAAACAGTGGATCAACCAAATAATAAACAATTAAATAATACATTAGAAAGAGAGCAACTGATCAGAAAGTACTAGACTAACTTCTCTGTCTCAGTGCGTCTTATCTTGAGGACCGGCCACAGAACGTACAATTAAAACATCACCAACGTCACCATGTTCTGTCATTAATCTGAACAAGATTTCTCCATGACAAATTAGAACATCAGGAAGATGATGTGCTTTATGACTCCACAGCTGAGGAATCATGAGTCATGAAAACCAGCTTGAACAAGACTGAGTGACGAAGGTCAACTTGTAGCACCCAGAGATTGTTTATGTATAGATAACAGGCTGTCAGTATAAAACTGTTATGGTTAGACAGGAACACGGGCTCAGAGAGAGAGCACACACACAGGCGTGTCTCTGCTGAGTCCCCACATATGCATGTGTGATTTTTTTCTGATTCTTTAATATATTACTTACTTAATATATTACTTTTTTAATTAAAGTGTTTCAGGTTTCGTCCTTCATAAACAACCTGTTTACCTGTCACTGCCTTATTTTCCTGGTTTGGTTTCTTGTTTCTATTTGATTATGTTTCAGTTCTGTGCTTAGTTTAGTTATTTGAGTCTCGTTTGGTTATGTTTTGTTCCCATTATATCTCCCTGTGTCAAACCTGCTCTCTTGTCTCTGTGTTTATCTGTTTCCTGTTTTACTTTGTTAGCTTTGGTCTTGTCTGTTCATGTTCAGTTTTGCGTCCTTAGTCTTGTTAACTAGATTTTGCTCAGCTGTGCTCGCTGCTCTGTCTTATTTCCCTGATTGCCCTGATGAGTATTTGTCTTCCCTGAGCTTTCTCTTGTGTCCTTGTTGTAGTTTTCCTCCCACTGTGTGCTCTGTGACTGAGTGTTTGGTTCCAAGTGAGTTTGTATTTTATTGCATGTATTAAATGAGCCACAGAGTACACATACCATCACTGCACCTTCAAACATCAGATTTGACCCTAAATGGCGTGACATCACACCAACACACACTAACATAACCACATGCTGGCCAATCACAAGCTTCATCATGACTCCTTGATTGCATTATGCTCACTGGCCTGTTTAAAAGACAGTATCATATGAACTAATGAAATACACACTAGAGGTGAACATATATACTGTGTGTGCATGCTGTCCATACGTGCATATACACACACAACTATGTGTTCTCAAACCATCAAGCCTACACTTATTGTTACAGACACATATGTAAAAGGCATTTAATGCAAATCATATCATCAGTATTTTAAATTATACTAAGATTAAATCCATGAAAATTGTTGATATGCAAAAATTATCTTTGGTAGTTTTGGCAGATGTCCTCAGAATGCTTCAGGATCGCTCTTCATGTTCTCAGCGGCCTCTTTCCCACCAACAGGGTTCCGGAGCCCGTGACGTAATTTGAACCATTAGGCGGGTTTTCCACCGCCGAAGCACTCGGTGCTCGGCCGAAAAACAGGTTCAATTCCGGCCCCGCAAACTAGCTGGTCTCGAACCACGAACGCGTGACGAAAGCAGCAGAGGGGCGTTACTCTGCCGTCTCAACATCAGGTTTTCTACCATATTACATGTGTATTACGTGAGAAAAGTGAAGCGATTTTCACGGCTGTGAATTAGGTTGGGCTCTGAGGCTGAACTTGCTGCTTTGTATCAGTTCATATCACAGATAAAAGGACACAAAGTGCGTACTTGTCGTCTTGCTCTAATCGCTGTCTGTGTTTCCCTCTGTGCTGCACACAGATGCTGCAGTAGTTTGGTTTGGACCCTAAAACGTATTTGCAGCACAAGAAAGGAGAGCGTGTTCTCCCACGTTTGTGCGCTTCGGCTTCCGTGTCCAGATGAGGACCCGCCCACACTCATACCTAAAGGAGCAGTTCACAGAAACGCGGTGGGAACGCGGGTCTGTTCTTAAGCGTTTCGCCGGTTCATTGGGAACAGCACGGGCACGCGAACCGGTTCCTTGGTGGTGGGAAAGTAGCAAGTGAGTCTCTTTGGTGGTTAACGATGCACGTCTCTTTAAGGATCTGAAAAAAGGGCTGATTCAGAATTCACATCACTGCAGTCAGAGCGCTCTTCACCAGAGGTGGCAAAAGTACTGACATTCTGTACTTAAGTAGAAGTACAAGTACTTGTGTTAAAAAATACTTTGGTAAAAGTCGAAGTACTGGTTCAACTTCTTTACTTAAGTAAAAGTAAAAAAGTACAGGCTCTGAAATTTACTCAAAGTAAGAAAGTAAAAGTAGCTCTTTGGAGGACGTTTCTACCTGCTATTTTTGTGTAAAGCTAACTGAACCTTATTATATATTATTGTAATATATAAAATAATACATGAGAACACAAACGTTATTCCATCTAAATTTTTATTCTAATGAATGTACTCAGCTTGAATCACAAACTGTGAAAGGGAATTTAAACACAGCTCTGTTCTCTGTGTCCTCCATAGCAGAGGGTGACTGTGTCTCCACCTAAACACAAACATGAGGATACTCAGGGGTTACAGTGGGATTCAGAAGGTGGAGGAACCCTAAGATCAGCTGTATGGCTCTGCATGGGGAGAAGAATCACAGCTTTCTATTGTAGCTGCAGTAAATGATGTTGGTGTGCAGGCTGTGATCAGCTGACCTGCTGCTGCTGCTCTGAGGTTTACTGCTCTGTGTGGATGAACTGAACTCACAAAGATGTAACCCAGTATTTCACAGCTATCTGAGCTGATCTCCATCCCCTACACTGACAGCATACAGTGAATGAATCTCAGCATCAGCAGCTTTGATTCAAACTCATCTCTGCTGCACTGATGTAACCTGTAACTCTGACCATGAACACAAACACTGTGCTCCAGTCCAACACAGAGCTTTACTGTAAATACAGTACAACAAGATAACCTGTTTATTACGTACTAAACTGCAGTATTTTCATACAATCTTTGAATAACACAAAGTCAGCATACTTCAGTTTATTTTCCAGTCCTTACCTTTAAATCTAACCTCTCTTCTTCCTCTCCTGTCCTCTTTCTCCATCTCTGAGTGAACTTCTCTCTTTGCTCTCCCTGAAATGCAGCAGCTCTTCTTTTAGCTAGCAGACACACTGTGTGACAAACTGCACACACTTTGTGTGTTTGCTGATATTTGTTGAGCATTTAAAAACGTTGCATTTACCTGCCACACGTTACTCTCTTCATGCTCGCTCCTCTTCAGTACCGCTAGCTAAGCTGTTTATGTGCCGCGAGCATAACTTACGGACTCGGTCCGGCCCGCTGTAACCCCTGATTATAGCGCTATAAATGAGACATTAATTACATGGGTTTGTGTATTTAATCCCTTTGTACCCGATAAGCCCCGGTGATGGAGGATACGCCAGTATGATTGTCTCTTATATGTTAATATTCCTCCGGCTCAGATCGCTTGATGACTGACGGCGCACTGACCGAAAACGCAAACTTCTCCCTGACGTGTTAAAAAGTAACGAGTCTGTTTTGAAAATGTAAGAAGTAGAAAGTACCGATACTTGTGTAAAAATGTAGGGAGTAAAAGTAAAAAGTACTCAGAAAAATAAATACTCAAGTAAAGTACAGATACCTAAAAAATCTACTTAAGTACAGTAACGAAGTATTTGTACTTCGTTACTTCCCACCTCTGCTCTTCACTATCATAATGTTTCTCTGTTCAGATCATAGTATTAGTGTTTATAATAGAACGGGTCATTGATACCTGTCATTTATTCAACAATCCCAGAAAACTCCTTTGTGTGTCCACAACCGCCTCCTCTGTATGTAACCAGCTATGTTGAGCCAAACATGACAAATACTGGGTCTTCCATCCTGTGCTTCATGGTAGACCTGTGACCTGCTGTGATGAGTTTTATGTTGCACTTTCAAATTATTCTTTATACATACACAACAATAATTGAACAATGCTACATTCACCCCCAGATTTAATGTATTTATAGGCAGACAACAGGTGCCATACACTTGCCAGGATATGAAGTCAAAAGACCATGAATAGTCACTACAGATGCACTGTGGGAAATGACAGATGGAAAGTGATGGTCACCATTTATTTCTGTCTGAAACATGTCAGCAAACTCAAACAACATAATTTCCACTCTGCAGATAACCTCTCTTACTGAGGATTGATGCTTTGGCTGGAAATCTACGCCATAACCGGAAACCCCTCTGAACCCTACGCTGCCACCTACCACATAACCTGATGTGTTAACTACACGTTGGGTCAGTGCAGCCCACATCGATTGTGATTGGCCTGTTCAGTACCATTGATTCTGCCTGTGCATTTCAGGTTACTTTTTCCCTGCAGTTTTAGAATTTATCAATGAGAGAATAGCAATAGCATCAATAATAAATGCTAACAAAGGTGAGAGAATGAGCATCCATCCATTTTCTTTTGCTTATCTGTGGCCGGGTCGCAGGGGCAGCAGCGTAAGCAGAGAATCCCAGACCTGACTCTTCCCATCCACCACCGCCAGCTTATCCAGGGGAACACTGAGCTGTGGCCTCGGTGTTCCCTCGGGCATCCAAGTCAGATGACCGAATGACCTCAACTTGTTCCTTTCTCTAAGGGAGAAGCCAGCCAGCCTACAAGCAGCCTTTCTGCTGCTTGTATTCACGATCTTGTTCTTTCCGTCACTACCCAAAGCAAAACCATAGGTGAGGTTAAGGATGTAGATTGACCAGGAAACTGACAGCGTCACTTTCATGCTCAGCTCTTCACCATGACAGATCAGTGCAAGGGCCACAACTCCTCCATGTGGGGGAGCAACTTGTCCCTGAGCTGGAGTGGGCACTCCACCCTTTTCCAGCTGAGGACCATGGCCTCAGACTTAGAGGTTCCCATCCCAGTTGCTTCACGCTCGGCTGTGAAAGATTCCAGTGTGAGCTGGAGGCCACCGCCTGATGAAGCCAACAAGACCGCATCATCCACTAAAAGCAGAGACGATATTCTGAGGTGACCAAGACTATGAACATTAACCAGAATTAAGGGCACTGGTAAACTTAGCATGTGATCAGTTCCCAGTATCAACACCTTTCCACATGTACATTGTAAACAGACCTATCAACCTTACCTGGGGAACATTGGGTGGCATTTTTTTATCACAAAAAACTCACACCAGTACACTGTAACATCCTATTGTGAGCGCAGGATGTTATGAGAGGATCCATTACGTTTCTGACAGTCATAGCAGAGTAACAGGAAGCTGTCATCTGAGAACTTCCTCACTCTCCACTCAGCAGAGTTTCCCTCACAGGTCAGTAAAACAGACTCAGAGCAGAAGTGCTGCACCCTTTCAGGGCTCACTGTAAGAGATGCATTATGGCAATTGTGGCAAAAATTTTAATCAGGTGATCTAGGAGTCACTGGCCATTTTTCATGCAAACCTGAAACCTGAAATTTCCAGCACAGACACATCATATAAAAACATACAGTTCAGGTGCTGCTGCAGATGCACAGGTGAGCCACGAGCAGTAAGGCTATTGAGGAGAACTGGGTTTGAATCTGGCCCAGCTCATTTTAAAAATGTGCAGTTCACACAGAGAACCATTAAATTCAAAGTCAAATGACTCCAAAGCGACGGCTGCACATTAGAGCTCTGACACTTTAAACTGGATGCATTGAAACAATAAAGGTTTCTGTCCCACAGCCTGATGAAGGAGACGTGGAAATCACTTCAGTTTGTCAGCAGATCAAAGTAAAATTAATGTGTTTGATTGAACAGGTTTTCTTGGTGTGTGTACTGTGTTCAAGGAGTTTCAATTCCAGCAGAGTGAAAGAGACTCAGAATCCACTATAGCAACATTTGTATACTCAAGAGATTTAATAACACAGGATCTGTCAGAATGCCACAACTGCGGCAACCTGACCAGGATCATGTGGCTGGAAGGCTGGAAGCAGGGTGGACCATCAGACAAGTTGAGCAATGGGAGCAACGAGTCCTGATGTCAACCCCATAGAAAAGCTGTAGAGTTGTTTGAGTGACAACAACAATGTAATCATCCTCCCCAGACTCAGCAGCAGCTCCTGGCAGCAGTGATTGAAGGATGGACTGCCATCCCACAGGAGGACATGCAGAGGTGTGCCAGTCCATGAGAAGGAGTATTACTCCCATAATGAATACACACGGTGGGTACTCTAATTACTCATTGTATCTTCTTTTTTTGTAAACTGGTGATATGTCACTTCAACAATGTATGGTGCTTACGTATCTTATTATTTTATGGTCCTTATTCGAGTGGTTGTTTGCATACAACACAAACTACACCAGTGAATAGACAAATAAATGCTGTGGGGCACTTTTAAATCCCTTGAGCGTACACTTTCTGCTTCATCAAATACACAAACATTCCTGTGACACAGTTTGTGCTTCATTCAATGATTTTAGCAATTAACAACTTGCACCCCGAAAATGTTTTCCCCCAGCAATGAATCTCTATTACACTTAAACATACTGTAATTTTTTTAAATGTTGAAAATGTGGTGATTCTGATTTTAAATCAAAACTCAGAACATGACGTGTTCGACAGTTTTAGTTTTTATTCTTCCAGCTGCAGACTTCGAGAGTAAAAATATAAAAAGCAGAACATTAATGCTCATATAACAATACAACTGCAAATTTGTTTGTTGCCAACAGAAAAAGAAAAAAAATATCAAGGAATAAAATTGCATTTAAGAATATACATATATGTTACTGCTCACCAAAGAAGCACAATGATGCTATTAAAAATCTTTAGAGCCTCCTACTCTCCGCACACAGAGGGCCGAGAGCTTCCAGGAACAGTGACGCTATTTTCCAGAGATTTGATTGGTCAGAAGGCGGCAGCATGGTTACCATGGTGATATATTCTGGTAAGAAGTGAACCACCTTCATAGTACAGAAAATCCAGGTCTAACCCTGAAGGTACCTGGATGTGTTGTTGACCACTTCTTTTTATGGACCTGAAACAAAGTCACAACAAATACAATATAAACAAAACCACAGTGGCACTGAAAATGTGAGGCTGCTCTGTGACCTTTGAAATGATTTTTTATGAATATTATCACACACCATTTTTTATCAAGAATTTTCCAGATTTTAGACACATGCGTATTTGAAAGGCCTGTTTTTTTTTATTATAAGGCTAAAATAGTAAAGCATTGAATGGAACAAAAGTAAATCATTCACTGTATTGCCAAAAATATTCACTTGCATATGAACTTGAGTAAAATCCCATTCTTAATCCATCCATCCTCTTCCACTTATCCTGTTCAGGGTCACTGGGGGGCTATCCTCTCACCCTGTCAGCTGGGGGGCTATCCCAGCTGACAGGGTGAGAGGCAGGGTACAACAGACGACCATTCACACTCACATTCACACCTATGGGCAGTTTAGAGTAACTGCAGGTCTTTGGACTGTGGGAGGAAACCCACGCAGACACAGCATTGTGCTTGCTGATGTAAGGCTTGGATGCAGCTGCTTGGCCATAGAAACCCATTCCATGAAGCTTTCTATGTGCTGTTCTTGAGCTAATCTGAACACCACATGAAGTTTGGAGGTCTGTAGCGACTGATCCTGCAGAAAGTTAGTGACCTCTGCACACTTTGCACCTCAGCATCCACTGACCCCGCTCTGTCATTTTATGTGGCCTACCACTTCAGGGCTGACTTACTGTCATTGCCAATCACTTCCAGTTATAATATAATTAACAGCTGACTGTGGAATATTTAGTAGTGAGGAAATTTCATGACTGGACTTGTTGCACAGGTGGGATCCTATCACAGCACCGCGCTGGAATTCACTGAGCTCCCATTGAGCTGAGCCATACTTTCACTAATGTTTGTAGAAGCCGTCTGCATGCCTAGGTGCTTGGTTTATACATCTGTGGTCATGGAAGTGATTGGAACACCTGAATTCAATGATTTGTATGGCTGAGTGAATACTTTTGGTAATATAGTGTATGATACATATTGCTTTAAATGTAATTTGATTACTAATGATTCAGTGTTGATAGTGTTAACATTTGTACCTGAGGCTGATTCAAGATTCACATTATTGTAGTCAGAGCTCTCCTCTGTGTTGTCATGTCTCCCTGTTAAGATGATAGTATGTTTATTATCTTTGTTATGACACAATGCCAAAAACAAATCATGATTTTTTAAAATATTTTCTGCACTCACTCCTTTTATCAAAACCTTCAGTCTGAAGAGTAGATGTGACATTTCTGTATTCATCTGTTGGTCCACCTGAAATAATAACACGACATGAAGTTTGATCAGCCAGATGTAATCTTTGCATTGCTTTCAGAGTTTATACTTTACCCACTTCCGGTGTTTCCAGAGACTCTGACCGATTCATAGACTGAAGTATCACCTACAGGACCAAGAAAATAAGAGATCAGAAAACTATTATACTCTACAAACTTAGTGATGAAAAGGTTTAAAAAAAAAACAGAGAGAGCAAGAGAGATAATTTCTTACCATGAAGAAGAGAGGAGTAAATTTGGGTTTCACTCTGGTTGGCTGTTTGTTGTGCAGTTTGATTGATGTTCAGAGGTTGAGTGAACCTTAGACATGTTGCAAACACTGTAAATTAACAAGGAACACATATACTGTGGTGTCGTGTTTAAAATGAAAGTAAACTGCTGTACCAACCTGTTAAAACAAGAATCTGTAAAAGAGAAAAATATTATTACACTGCTTTGTAATGACTTTGTTTTAAACTGTCACAAGTGAGAATCAGAAAAGGTCTCACCCTTTATCCTTCTGTAGCAACACATCAGCTGCAGCAGAAGCAAAATAATAATTCCACAAACAAGCCCGATGATGAACGGTACGATAAATGAACCGCTTTCACATCTGAAACCTGAAGTGACAAAATTTCCTGTCAGATCAGACAAACTCGGTGCCAGACAAAGTAAATCTATTTAATACTATATAAAAATAATAAAGTTATTTAACACCACAACTGTTGTTGCAATACAACCTACCTCCTACAGTGATGCTGACTGCATTGCTGAGCTCTCCTGATGCAGACTCACACCAGTACACTGTAACACCCTCCTGTAGGCTGAGGATGTTATAGGAGGATCCACTAAGTTTCTGACAGTCACAGCAGAGTGACAGGAAGCCGTCCTCAGTGAACTTCTTCACTCTCCACTCAGTGAAGTTTCCCTCACAGGTCAGTGAGACAGAGTCAGAGGTGAAGTGTTGCACTCTGTCAGGACTCACTGTGAGAGACGCTGCTGAATGAACATCTGGAAACACCATGTAAGGAGGAGTAAAACAAACTTTAGATATTTAAACAGCAATGCATGCATCATCCAAACACATCACTTATAGTCTATTTCTATCCTGAAAAATGAGCACTATAGACTTTTTGAAAACCACGTTGTCTCCATATCCCTTTGTTTGCTGTCACACCAGCACATTCGCATTCAGTCTGTAAGTCCATCTGTTAAGCTTTTTTTCCTTCATACTTTCTCCTGCTCTCTCACTGTTTTTTTTTCTTTGTTTGTTTTTTGCTTGTTTTTTTTTCCTTGTATATTGATTGGTTGCTCATTCTTAGCCCCACCCACCCTGTAACAGTTTGTACTTGAAAGGAAGGCATGTGTCCCCTTCGTGCTCAGAAGAGCTGGAATGGGCTCCATTTTGCCAGTGAGCCTGAATTAAATCAGCAGTGAGGAAAATTGATGGATGGGTTGATGTTTGTTTCTTTGGTGGTTTTCAGTGAATATCAGTCTGTTTCTCTCCTCTACTTGTCCAAATGTTCTCCACATTTTACTCCCTCATTATATGAGTAGTGACTGCTTTTCTCCCCCCTTTGGAAATCTCAGACTTGTGTTCTACATTGTTGTGTGTATGTGTAGTCTGTCCTCTTTTAATGTCTTCATGGTGGAGAAGTACTAAATAAATATCCAATTAGGAAACATAAAAGTATGCCAATTATCTGCCAATGTGGGATCTATCTGTCATTTTAGTTGTAGAAAATAGAGGGATAGTGATAATGAAAAGAAAAAAACATAAACCCTCACCTGCAGACCAGACAAACTTTGGTTCACTGTGATCAGTGTGATACTCTGGGTCTCCTCTTCCAGCTCTACACACATATCCTGCTGTGTGTGTCTGTCCATCAATGATGTAGGAGTCCTGTGCAGTCCCACTGCCATCAGGTAGCAGCTCATAACTGTAGGATTTCTCTGATAGATCAGGAACAGCTTTATACCAGTAGAAGCTCCATCCTGCAGACGGATGTTCAACCTCACAGTTCAGAGTTACTGAGGCTCCAGGACTCAGCCATGATGGAGACACAGTGAGGACAGGACGGGGTTCATCTGTTCAATAAAGATTTTATCTCAGTGTTTAGTTAATGATGCACCACTCACACTCACATTGACACCTTTGGGTAATTTAGAATCACCAGTTAACCTAACTCCAGTAACTGCATGTCTTTGGACTGTGGACAAACTCCACAGAAGGGCCGAGGTGGATTCAAAGCCAACCTTTCAAGCTGTGAGGCAACAGTGCTAACCACTACACCCCCAATCTGATGGGCAGGTTAATGCATGTTATTGATGAATTGATTAGTTTTTCATGTCCTGCAGCCTGGCGTTGCTTCCAGTGACAGCATATAGATACCAGCTCAGTGATAAGAAAATATTAATATAATATAAAAGTAAAGTGGCAGGTAATTTCAAAGCACAGTAGGATGTTTGGCACCATTTGCTATTAGTTCCTGCATGTGTTTACATTACACTTCTTATTCTGTGTTCACAACCACAGAAACACTAAAATGTTGTTACTCAGTGAAGATTCCTGTCAGCCTAACAGTCTCTCACCTGCATCCAAAGGCTCTCTATTAGATCTCATTTCTATTTTGTTTTTGACATTTTCTTATCTTTTTGTCCAGGTTATTGTTCATTTTAGGCTTTTAATAGTTCATGTAATGCATGCTGGTGTCCTTGTGATCCTAGTTTGAATGAGCTCACTTTCTTTTGTCTGTCCTAATAAGATTTTTACCCTTTAGTCAAAGAACAGGTTTGTTAGAACGAGCTGTTTCTACTTTTTCTTTCAGTGTTTCATTTTGAATAAGCCAGTGCATAATTTAATGTCATTTATGAATGATTAGTTTGATATTATATAAACTGACTGTCTTTTTGTAACAACCATAACTTTGAAGCAGCCTTGAAATACAAAGAAGTGAAGGTGTAGGCAGTGAGGCATTCAGCACGGAGAGTGATGTTGTTTCTGTTTGAGGACATTCCTGGATCGACCCCTGATCCCAAATAGGATTTTTAGAGGAAAAGAAATTAATTTCATGTTTAACATTTGGAAACATTTCTTCAAATCCAGAAAGTACTACAGTTTTTTTTTATTTTCTGTGTACTGTATGAGAGCTGCAGTGAGGAGGTCAGGGTGTGTGGTGGGTGTAGAAAGGTCAGAGGAAACATTAAATGTAGTGTGAAATCAAAGTTACCTAAACATAAAGTACGCACTTGTTGGCAGGAGATCAAAAAGAAAACTAAATAAATGAGTTAACAGCACATTTCACAGGCTGAGTTTGAAAGTTATAAAAATGAGATCTTCAGACTTTATATTCCAGGTTATAAACATTATGCTGACAAACTTAATCAGAATCCTTTTATTTAGTTTTATTTGAAGCAGACAGGCTGTCAGTTTGACCTGCGGTTGCTTTTGTTTTGATAAAGACGCATCAGATTGAGTTTGAACTGAAACACCAATCACTGCATTTCTTGACATCAGCTAGAATACCATACTAACACACCAACACACAATCACATGAATGCAGCAGCTACAACTTTCTACTACAAATACCTTTCACTGTCATGGTCTCTGCGTCTTGGACCCAGAGTTTTGAGTTATCTTGTTATGATTCCTGGTTTTTATTCTTTATGTTAATATTTCAGGGTTCTTATCTGGTTCTGCTCAGTTATGTTATGTTCCCTTAATCTCTGTATTCCTGTCTCTCTTGTATTTCCATGTCTGGTTGAGTTCTAGTCTCGTCTCTCTCTCTTGTGTCTCTGGTATCGTGTCACTCATGTTTTGTGAGTCCATGTGTCTGGATTCTGTCTCTCTGTCTTATGTCACGTCCACATCTGTTTCTATGGCTGCTTGGTTCCTGTTTTACTTTGCTAGTGTTGTGTTTTGTGTGCTTCACGTTCAGTTTCCTTCTGTCTTGTATTGCTTAACTATTCCCAGCTGTGTCTCCACCTGTTCCTGATCCTGTTGTCACCCTTGTTTGTATTTAAGCCCTGAGTTTTCCTGTGTTTGTTGTTTAGCTTTATTAATAATCCTCATTAAAGGAACCTCTTAGTCAAGTCTGCCTCCTGTGCACTGCATTTTGGGTCCAACATTGGTTTTGACATTCACACCCTACCTGTCAGATGTCACAGGTGAACAGCTGAAAGCACCTAAGGACTGATCAAAAACACAAAGGCTCACATGCAGTATGCTACACAAAATACCAATGATGTGACTTTCCCAAATGTGGGTCTAATAGAAACTATTTTATCTTATCAACAGCAGGATGAGATGCAGAGCAGCTGATCAGAAAACATCAACATGGATCTTAAATACGAGCAGAGACACTCTTAAAGTAGGAAGTCTCAGTTTTTAACTTCTAGCTGCCATTAAGAATGAATTTAATTATTTGCAGATTGAAACTGATGCTCATTATCAACCAAATATGAACTGCCCAACACACTGTAGCACAAAAAAGTGCACACTTCAGTATTCAACACACCAAGATGAAGAACTCGATCCTGAACACCCTCACAAAACATTATATAGCATGTAGTGTGTGTGTGTCTGTGTGTGTGTGTCTGTGTGTGTGTGTGTGTGTGTGTGAGTGAGACTACAAAATCGCTGCAAGAAAAAAATGTCGGATTCACAAAATTGGTTAGCTGGAAGTCCATGACCTTGTTTAGCAGTTCCAGAGCAAATAATGTGACGTAAGAGGAAAGAAAACGTAACAGGGAAAACTGAGCAGAGTGAAAAATCTGACCCCAAAAGAATATAAAGATATCTATGCAGCACCGGGAAAGAATAGATTCAAATTTTCTGCACTCCTACACACTCAAAGTACACAAAAAACTTATTTAACAGCTAAAAAACTGGATTTTGCACATTTCCCCTTTAACAAATTGAAAAACTACAATGAGCTGCTATCAGCTGCAGCTCTCTGACTGATAATGTGTTTGTACCATTGTGACATTTGTAAAACATTGATCACACAACAAACATGACTTACTTGTTACTGACAGTGTGAAGGCTTCACTCCACTCTGTTGAAGAATATGAGTCATCTCTGCGTCGACTCTTACACATGTAGTCTCCACTGCTGGACTCAGAAACTCTGAATGTCAAAGAATTATTGTGTGTCCACTGTGTGGTTTGTCTGGGTCCTCTCCATCCATACTCCCACTCAGTGGGTTCACCTCCTTCCTGCACCTCACATGTCAGAGTGATCGTCTCACCGCTGAATATCTGAGGCCAGTTGTGTTGTTGTTGTTTTACAGCAACTTTATTGGAAACTGTTTACAGATGTTAAGAGTTGAGATACAAACAGAAACATGAAATCAACAGAGAAAACTTAACATTGTATGTTTGCTAATCATGATTGAATGTTTCAAACTAAATTACTGAACTCACAGGTTATCTCAATGCTGACTTCATCACTTTTATCAGTGTAGTAAACTGGGTCTCCTCTTCCTCCTCTGCATCTGTAGATTCCTCCTTGAGATACTCTGATAACTCTGTTTGGTTGATCATCTCTTCTGATTGGAACTTCAGTGGTTCTTTGGGTGCGTCTGAACCACTCATATTTCCACTCAGCAGATCTCCCCACAGAGCAGGTCAGTGTCACACTGCCCCCTACTGGTATGATTGTTGTTCCTGCTGTCAGTGTGGCCCTGGGTTTATCTGCAGTTATGAAAGAGAAGGAAAAAATATGCACACAGGATTTATTATAAAGCCAAAAAACATACAAAAGTTAAAAAGCAGGATTAACTATGAAGCCAAAAATCAGACAAAACATTAACATTTAAAGTGTGTTTTAATGTTATGCAGCTTCCCATTTACAGCAAATCTAAACATTTGTTTACTTTTTGTTTGTTTTTTCTCTGTAGTTTGAGATCATTTTAATTTCTATCTCAACATGGTGACAGAACTACAGTAACTCAGGTTGTAGATCTGTAAATAAACCCAGTTTAACTGTTTGTCCATTCACTGACCTGAAGAAGTCACACTGAATGTAACTAATACAGTTCACTGAAGGACACACAATAGTGGGTTAAGAGGGCTCTGTGTGGATAACAGAAACATCAGTCACCTAAACTTTTATGAAACTTTGATGTTTCTTATTTTCCTTTTTTATTTAATTTTATCCACAGTTGTTGTTTTACATTAAAACACACACATGTAGTAATGATGATCAGAGTCTGTGAGTATTTTAGTGCTGTGTACACTGTGAGCAAAGTAACAGGTAAAATACAGACGTCCTGGTTAAAGTTTCACAGCATCAGAAAAAAGTTTCCATGACAACAATAATTAAATGTATTTTATCATTGAGGTGAGTATTTGAACAGAGATCATAAATTTATGCTATTGGTCACTGAGGACTTACCTGATACAGTTACAGAGACAGTGTTACTGCGCTTTGTATAACTTGAACTCTTCCTGTGACCAGAACACTGATATTCACCACTGTAACCTGTAGATATTATTGGTAATCTGTAGTCTTTGTGTGTGTTGTAGGGGACAAATTCTCGACCATCCTTGTTGAGTTTGTATTCCCAGTCAGTGTCTGCTCCTTCATTCATGTCACACATGAAGGTAACAAACTCTCCAATGAAAAAACTGGACCAGTTGGGTTCAATAGTTAACGCAGCATCTAGAATCCAACACAAACACACCATTAACAATCTAACACACTATTATGCACTATAGGAGGAAACATCTGTGTTTATACTGTATTTTCAAATATTAAATAATATTTAATGCAGCAGGCTGAGATGAATCTTTATTACTAAATAAAAAGAAAGAAATGAAAAAGTGAAAGTGTTCAGTCACCTTGAGCGTGTCCAGTGCAGAGGAGCGTACAGAGCACTACAATAAAGGCAGAAACTTCAGACATCATCAAACTAAAGACACACTCAAATATGGCAGAAATAAAACACTTGGGCTTTTAGCAGTGGCTGCTGTGATTGGCTGCATTTTAGATTAAGATGTAAAATGCATCAAATGATCACAGATGCAGAAACAAACCTTGCTTAGATAAACTAAAGCAGCTCCACTCTAATCTGAGTCAGTGCACTAAAATCTAATCCAGGCTACAAACAACCATGTTGATAACAAACATGAGAGTCCTCTGTTCAAATGAACTGAAATGCTCCAAATGACTGATACTCTGTTCTTCTCACTGAAACATGTTTATCAGTCAGTATGAATCAAACTATAGAAGTCAGTGATGTACTCACAGAATAGGCCCAGCTCACAGAGCAAAGTGGGTCCCATCCTCACATCCAGCAGCGACACGTCTGAAAACTTCCTGTAAAGAGAAAGAATGAAGCAGCAGCTACGAGAAGTAGAAGCAGAAAAAGAAGCTGCGTTTAATACAGACAAGATCAGAGTTTGTCTCAGACTTCTTCTTCTGGCTGCAGCCTCTCTGTGCTTCCTTCCTTTTACACCCTCAAACAGCTCCTGTAGCTTTGACCGCAGCAGTTGGTGACGTGTTTACATTTCCTGTCCACTGCAAACATATAAGCTTCTTTCTTGTGTGTTGTGTTCCTACATTTCTCTAAGATATGCAAAGGAATTGTGCTACTTAAAGTCAGGTGACATATTTTTTCTTTAGAAACTTGTAAGTTATTTTTAAAGTGTCCTGTGGATCAGGATCATGCTGCAGGGTTCAATTTAAGGTGATTTTATTCAGGGTTTGAAATGACTGTAAGGTCAGCTGCATGTCCTGTCCTCCTCTTATCTTGCTCATAAAGTGTGATGGCAGTATTACAATCATTTATCTTCACTCCTGTTCACGGTGTGTGGCCAGCTCTTTATTTCTGACACCTGCAGAGGAACCAGATGTCCTACAACCTGTGGATGGTCCTCACGTGACTGTTCTGAGCACACAGCAGGGAAGGAGGACTGATTGAGGTCACTTGTGGGTGTGTGTGGTGGAAAACTGGCAAGACAAGGCATCAGGTTTTACATTTCAAGATTGTGGGCAATAAGTAATGACAAACCTGAATCTTTCAAAGAAGGGACCATCGTGCTTGGAGAGAGTCGAGTCATTTGGCTGACTGCAAGTATTCAAGGTTCTTATGATCGGTCCAAATCATGATGGTTGTTCTGCTCTCTTCAGCCAGTGCCTCCATTCTTCTAGGGTTAGTTTCACTGACAGCAGTTTTCCATATCGTACTTGCATTCTGCAAAAGAGAAACGACCAAATTAAAACGGCACATGTATGCGTTTTGTTATTAACTACCCAGGACAAGATGGTGCCCACCTCATAGTCTGATGCATCTATTTCTACAATGTTTTCTAGAAGAACGTGCCAACTTGTTCTTTGTTTTTTCCCACGACGAACATCTTGGCACCAACTGGAGAAGAGGGAGGTCTGATTATCCTGAGATGTAATTTTCCATTGCTTCTGTTTCAGCACTGTGGCTGCTGGAAGTAAATCTATAGCACAGAGGAGAGCCAAGTGTCACAGTGGGGGGCCGTGCGTGGAGGGAGAGGACCCAAATGCAGGACATACGCAGACGTAAACTAAAACTGTTTATTTGCAGGAACTCGAATAATATAAAACTCGAAATCTCCACCAGGGTACAAAACAAACCGGAATCCTGGGAGAAAGCCAAAAAAACAAAACACATAGCTAAGAGTGAACCACTGGGGAAAACAATGACGACAATGCAACAAAGAACAGAGAAAAACTAAGGGCTTAAATACACACAAGGAAATCAGGGAGAGTGGAGACAACAGGGGATGACAGGTGAACCAAACGAACCTAATGACAAAGGGGAATCAAAACTAAACACAAAACACAGGGAACACGAGACTGTCAAAATAAAACAGGAAGTGACTCAAGGGAACAGAGACGCAGAACTGACTGAAAACTTGACAAAGGGAACATACACAAAAAACAACAAGGGAAACTAAACAGCATACTCAAACAACAATATAACCGTAAACTATAAGAAACACTAAGAACATAACCTGAAAAGAACAACAAAAGAAAGCTACACAAAAGAAACTCAAAACACTGGGCCACTGCCCCAGGACCATGACACGAAGAGCTTCAAAAACAACAAACTGTATTAATTCATGTTGATTTCCAGAAAGGACAAAGTGAACTGGAGAAGTTTGGTGTGTTGACATTCAGTGCAGAGACAAGAAGAGCTTCAGAGAGACTTTCTACTAGGATATTAAGCTGTGAATAAGCCTAGAATCAATAAATTGAGGCTGTGGTGCAATTACCTTCTGCTGCAGCTGCCTCTGAACTTCTGCGATCCAGAAGTGGTTGTGGAAAGCAGAGTCCTGAGGCGTGCTGCAATCTTGAGCTTTGCTCCCTCCTCCCACAACCTGTTATCTAGTTTGATGGGAATCAGTGGTGTTAGTGTATTTTGAGGCTAACTCATTGATCAACTGTTCACTCAAACTCTGACAGAATGACTCTTACTGGGCCTCATCTTCTGACACTGTCCCTGATGTAATGTTGTAGGGGGCAGAAGCATTGTCAGGTTTTAGAGAGTGATCACAAACTGCTTTGAACTACAAAATCATTGGCAGTAATAAAATGCTAATTAATTGTTTAAAAATCATACAATGTGATTTTCTGGATTTGTTTTAGATTCTATGTCTCACAGTTGAAGTGCACCTACGATAAAATTACAGAGCTCTCCATTCTTTGTAGGTGAGGAAACCTGCAAAATCAGCAGCGTATCAAATACTTCTTCTCCCCACAGTATGACTGCACATCTACTGAGTATGAAATTGAATGTCTACTAAAAACACATTAGCTGTGGTGTGTACGAAGCCTTGTTATTGCTGCCACATCTCTGCATGTGTAAAGGGGAACTGGACATTTGCTCTGCTTGCTATAATACATGTTTTTGTAGTGCTTTCTTTTTTTCTCAGCATGCATTCAATTTACTGTGGAAACATGGGTAGATATAAAGAGATGCAGCCCTATATTGAATATAGCACAATGTCTATAACACAGTGTTTTAATAAAATGACTGGCTTGCATGAGGAAACTGCTGATCAGTAGTGTTTCATGTCTGCAGCAGCAGCAAAGAGCTGATCTCTCTCTCTGCTGTCAGCTATCAGAGCTAAAATCTGTTCTCTGGAAGGCAGCACACATTTAGCTTCAGTTGATCGTCCTTATTTTAGTTCAGCAGTTCATGAGATCATGTTTAATTTCTTTATTTTTAGTGAAGAGATGGTACAGATAAGCCTGTAGCTAAGAGGTAACTTAAAGTTATACCATACTAAAATATCAGTGCTGTGTCTTTTTTTGAGAAATGACCCACAGGTCGTGAATGGTTGTCTGCCTCTCTGTGCTTGACCTTTGACAGACTCAAGGGGTGGCTGTAGCTCAGGATGTAGAGCAACTCACCTACTAATAGCAAGGTTGCTGGTTTGATCCCTGACTGCTCCAGTCTGCAAGTAGTTAGTGTCTTAACACATGAGCATAATTTAAATGAACAGGTGCTGTTATTTTGTCGTATACTGCAGCTTTGAGTATTCTAGAAAACTGTTCCTAAAGTGTAAACACTGAGTACAAAACAAAAACAATTTCAGTTTTTGCCTGTTGCTGCAATAATAAAGCTATAAAGTTGTTATTTTTTCTAAAAATATTTTTGTTTGGTTTTGGTTATTTGGTTTAATTAATTCATCAAACTAATAACAAACTTAATTATGGTATTTATTGACTTATTACATAATTATACTACTGTAGCTCCACCTTGGATGGCATTTATGCTGCATCACTGCAATATTGGTTGCATCTCCTCCACCACAAAAACCAGCATCAAGTTCATTAATTTGGTGGCACCTTCATCCAAACTAACATTAAAAGCTGCTTATTGTGGTTTCAGAGCTGCAGCAGCTGCATCATTGTCCTTCTGTGAGAGCATGGCCTCTGCTGCAGAGACACTTCAGATCAGCCAGGCTCAGTTTGCATCTCACTGGGATGTTTTTGTCCTCCTCAAATACAAATTCAAATTGATGGTTCATTGACTTAAAGGCTGCTGTTACTGCTATAATGTTAGCTGAGCCACAGTGACACACAGAATATAAACCAAACACCAAACTGAGCGTCACTTTGGGTGATTGTGAGTGACTTCATTTGCTGAAGTGTCCCCATCTTACTTTGCTCCCAGAGGTATTGTTGTTCTGATCATGAAATCTGATCACGTTCTGATTGATGAAATATTCTGATCTGGAGAAAAACAGAGAAATCAAAACCAACCTGCCAGGATAAACGCTCCTACAAGTGTTTATCCTTATCCCAGAGACAGAGACGTGTGCATACACACATTATTCCATTCTTTCAAATTATTTCTGAAATTCATGCAGAAAGGACGTAGAAAATGATACATTTTGTTACCTAAATGGAATGAAATCTAACTTTGACATCAGAGCAGTCTGAGCTTAATGAACTACTTTATGATCAAGAAACCATAATGAAACTGTACTCAGTGACTCTGAATGAGACCAGCTTCTCTGCACAATGAAAACATGAGGAGTGAGTGAGTGAGTGAGTGAGTGCAAGTGCTGGATACTCAGTAAAGATATTAAAATTAATAATCAATGTCATAAGTACATCCTAATTTAATTTTATGGCATATGTGAATAACATGCAGACACAGATCGATCACTCTGCATATTAAAGAGTTTATAAGTTTATCCTGAAGCGTCAGTGCATTAAAACCCAAGAGAAACAGATCAAGAGCTGCATGAATGAATGGGTGGCTTTCAGGCAGGCAAAAATAGCCTCAGTAAATAGTGCAGCTGTTGCTGTGGGTGTGAAACAATATGGCTGCCGTCTGTGGGTCATTTGTCACAGTTGATGATGTCACAGGTTGCTTCGTTTTATGTTTTGTGCGTTGACACAACCTTTGACCAGCTGCCAGGGAGTCAGAGAGGAACAAACCATCCAAATGCAGATTTTTGTTGTTGCTGTAGTTTGTGTTTGTGTTGTGGAACAGATAAAGGAACAGGGAACATACATGATGATGTAACTGCCTGTTTATTGCTTATTTGTTGCTTATTTACTGCTTATACAAGTTTCAGTACCTATTAACATTCAGGTGGTGGTTGTGATTCTTCAAGATATGGAACCTAAAAAACCTGAAAACATGCAGAAACTTTTGAAATGTCTGTTTTTCTACAGATGCTTAAAGGCAGCTGCATTTCAGTGTGTGACGTATTTTCACAGCTTCACAGGATGTCACTTTCTTTCTTTAGTCCAGCATGTGTCATCACCACAGTGACTCTACTTGTATCTGTGTTCACACAGTGTCACACATACTTTAATGCAGCAGTGATAATTATTACTATTATTCCAGGACAGGCAGATCATATAAAGTGTGTGATGCACACAGAGAGCAAAGTGAAATTCTCACTGTGCTCTTTGTGTTCTTGTCAAATCTCTGCTGTTTGCTGATAACAGAAAACAAGACATCTGCTAAATGGAGACTTTTGGCTGAAACCACAGGCTGCATTTCCTCTGTTCTAGGTGGTTCACACAGAAACAGTGAGGTCTGTCAGTGGATCAAAATAAACCTGTGGCAGCACAGACAGTAACCAACAACAGCCTTTCACACACATGTAGGTGTAACAGAGAGAGAGAGGACCTTTACAAAAGGGTGGACAGCAGCTAAAAGAGGGATGGCAGCAAAGAAGTACAGAGACCAAAGTAACTGTTAAGAAAATGTCATTTATTTACAATAGATGAAATTCATAAACTCTAAAACATGTCTGAGGCTGGATCCAAAGAAACAGCTCCATGTCTGTCCTGCTGTGCTGAACCCCGTGTTGGCCTCCTGTATCCATCTCTTTAAAATGGGGTTTCAGGGCAGGTGGACCTCAATGTGTTCACTGGGGAACAAACATGCAGAGTATAAAATAAAGTTTACTAATAAGAGCCACAGCATAAAAACACAGGGGAAACCATAGAAGTTATTATTCCTCCTTGATGAAAATGTATTTATTGGATTTTTGTGTTTTAAAGTTTTGCATCTATCAGAAAGTAAACAACATTTCCATCTGCAAAGAAGTTTATTCAAAGACACAAACAGGACAAAAATGATCTGATCTGCTGCTCAGCAGCTCTGAAGTTATCAAACCTTCAACTGAGGTTGTTGAGTTTGACTGAACGCTGCGTATTCTGACACATGATGGCAGCACTGCCAAAAAAAGAAAAAACAGCAGTGAGAAGACCACACACACACACACACACACACACACACACACATACACACACACACACACACACACACACACACACACACAGTGAAAACTACCAATGATTCAATCATTAATTTAACTTTATTGAATTGAATTATTGGTGAGACAAAATGAGACAAACACACAGAGTAATTACAGTAAACTGTGAAGAGCTGCACACATGAAAACTTCAGACAGCAGTGAGTTCATATCAACAGTAAATATTTCTGTCATTCAACACATCATCTGCAATCATTGCAATATTTGATTATTGATTATTTTAAAAACATTTATTTAGTTCCAGCTTCATCTTTAAGCAACATGATACTAAAGAGTCAGAGAGAACAACTGTGTGCAACACAGACACACAAAATGCCAGCTCACATCCTCTGATGTCAGAGCTGAGACTTTTCTAGTGTCCATATCTAAACACAAACTCTCATGAGCTATTTTAGCTGCTTTAGCCTGCCTGCAGCTGCTGTGCATCTGAAATCACCTTTCAGCCCACCTCCACCATCTCTGAGTTTGTGCAGAATTTGCAAATCAGCACAGAAGCCTGATGTGATAAGATTTCATTTTGTGTAAACCACAAGAAACAAGCTGATATGTTTGCAGCTGACTGCAGTTTGTAGCTGTATGAGCTGAGTTTGAAAGGAAGGAAGAACAGAGGCTAAAGAAATATTACTCTTGCAACAGAGAGCTCCATTAATGAGCATCCCACTGCCCCCTACTGACCATACTTGGTATTACCAGAAGAAATATCACCACATTAAGTATGTGTGTGTGTGTGTGTGTGTGTCTGTGTGTGTTTTGCTCCCTCTCAAAGAAAACTGTCTCACAACATCACACACTAGCTTGGTTCTACATTTATGTTCAATTGTGAGTCCTCAGTTTCCCACAGACACTAAAAACATGTTTTCCCTCCTCTGATACACACGCCTTCATTTTATACTCATGGCCACCTTTTACTGTCACAGAGGGGTTGATACTTTCTGTGGATGAATGAAACTGCTGTGAAGAGCTACAAACACACTTTGCACAGTGATGTTGGAGCTCACACAGTACAATCATAACCATTCTGTAAGGATTCACTGATACTCTGTCAAAATAATACTTCCTCCTCCTTCACTTCATAGACTCATCACACTTTGATTTGTATCTGAACTTGTTCTTTAGGCACAGTTTCAGCTACATTTACAGACAGGGATTTTTAGCTTCTGCAACACACCAAGACAAATAATAGACTGAAGTCAAAGTCTTTATTCTTTATTATCACAGCTCTGGAAATATTTAACACCCAGCCAAGCAGATGAATTCATAACAATTAATGAAAAATGGTGAAATTGTGCCCTCTGCTGGCTGCCAGCTCTAAACACAACCCAGTGATTCCAGTCCACATCTTATCAGAACTGTTAGCTGAAGGGGGAGTTTGAGTCAGCACCACAGTAGCCCGACCCCCCCTCTCGCCTCCGCGGGCTTCCTCCGTCCCTGCCCCTCCCCACCCTGGTGCTCCTATGCTGTATGCGCTTACTGCAGCGGTTTTTAACCTCATACGGTGCCCCCTACTGGGCAGAATATGAGATGCTTTTTTTCCTCACCTGTCCTATCGTATTTTGCTTTGTTTCCCTCTTTTGTAACAGCAGCGCCTCTCGGTGATGGCAGCAAGGCCGCAGACACTTATCTCCCTGTGTTTGTCTGGTTGTTTGTCTTTTCTTGGATGGGTGTTCTGTTAACTATAATTTCCTCATTGTGGGATCAGTAAAGTATCATTCATTCATTCATTCATTATATTTGAGAGTTGAGTGTTTTCTGTGAGAAATGTGATGAAGAAAAAATTCATTCACGTGTGATTTTGTGGGTAGAGAGAGTGACAGATTCTCTAATAATTTCAATGTTACAGAAACATTTACAGCGTGTTCATGCAAGACCTTAAACAATGACCTGAAGTCTCTGTGAGACTAAATACTCGTAATAAATAACTTCAAATGTTCTTTAACACATCGGGGAGCAAACAAAGTGAACACAGAAGGACTAAATGAGAACATCATAAATCAACAATCAGGAAAAACTAAAAGTACAGTGTTCTCCATTTGCAGCCACTTTGCAGCCACAACACACAAAAATCACCTGCATTCCCACTAGTACTGCACACACACAGGAGTTTAAAGATGCCATCATTAAAATTACTTTGCATATTAGATATTCAAGTCATTTTAATGATGATTTCACTGGCAGCCTATAACAGCGCTCAAAACATGTAAGCCGTCTCTCTCTTGTTGCTAAGAACATCTTGTGAACCCACAATGACCCACAATTCAGTGCTGATTGATTTTCTTAAGAATTATCTCCTGCGATTTGTGACTCATTTTCGGGTCACATATGTGATCATCCTAACAGATCAGGTTAGTGATCCAGCAGAGGGCGCTGCTGAGGAGACAAACACAATCAGATACAGTGAATTCCAACAATCCTGCATGTTGAGGATCTCACATGCTTAGTGTATTGTTTTGTGTACTCTGTGGATCATAAAGTATCCTTTGTGTTACCTCTAGGAGTTGTAATTATCAGACTCTAAACATAAAGATGTGACAAATCCAAGTTAAGACCAAGATGATCTGAACATGTCGAGACACAATGAAGCCCCAGAACATGTGAAGTTCCCCTTTGCAGTGATTCTACTAGTTTGTGAAAGTGTTTTGGTGTGAGGGAAACCACAATGTAAGAATGAAGAGCACTGCTGATTCTAATGTCAGAAAGACTGAGCCACCATGAATGGAGGAGAGCAGACACAGAGCCTCAGAAACAGCTTCACTGCTTTGTGACAAAATATTTTCCATCAGTTTGTCTTTTAAGAGACATCAGTAACAGGTGATCAATCACAAGGCCTGATCACATGGATTGTTCTACTATTAGAGTTTATTCTTGCTTTAAAAATCTGCAGCTGGCAGATCTGACCATGTTCATGTTTGATCACATGCTGCCAGCACTGCAGTGGGACACACCTGCCACAGTGGCTGAGAAAAAGAGGGTTAAGATCCTGTTGGATTTCAAGCTCCAGACTGACAAGCAGCTGCTGACTAACCAGCCACACACAGTGGTGACTGACAAGGAGCACAAGACAGCAGCTGTGACAGATGTGACATTCCTGGATAACAGGAACATCAGAAAGAATTAAACCAGCAGCTTGATGAAGTATTGATGAAGCAGGATTTTTACTTCAAAAAACAAACATTTTTTTGGGCTTGTTTTTTTGTTTTTGAACGTGAAGTTGCTTATTTGGGATTGACTTTCTTTCCGAGTGAAACTCCTTGAACTCCATACTAAAGCAATTATGGGGCGGTAGTTTGTCCCTTCCAAGCCCCCGTTTCCTGTTTATCCCTCCCGCCCAAGTTGACCGGGTGCACAACCAACCAAACACTCATAACATCCCAGAGTGAGGAGGCAGCATAATGAGTTCCTGTAAGTGGGGAAAATATAGAAAAAATCTAATAAAGAGTGGCAGAAAGAGAGCGAACTAAAGAATGGATCTGAGCTCGGATGGGAGTCTGGCGTGAAAAGTGGATATGCATTATGCAATGCATAGGAGCGCCTCACAAGAGGTATATGTGTCCGCAAAAACCTCAGAAAGTAGCTGCAGTCCTGATGGGAGACGTATGAAAGGCACTCTGCAGATTTTGCAAGTGTGAATTATGTGCTCACCATGCTGATTTAATTCAACATGCTAATACTGAGAAGCACACACAAAAAAACTGTGCACCGTTCTCTTCTATGAGGCTAAGAAACATGGCTTTCACTGCTCCAAAACACACAGACAAAACAATAAAATGAGCTATACTGCTATAGAGCTATACTGTTTAAAAGCGGCCTCAGTTTTACACGATGTGGTTGGTTGCCAGTTGGGCTTTTTTTGGGCTTGTTTCTATTGCAAGATCTGGCAACACTGGTGACAAATTAAATCTGTATTACATGAAAGTACAGGCCGGACCTCCCTGAGAAAACTGTGAAAACACAGTAAAAAGGCGTGATGAGCATAACGTCAGAGCGGCTGTTACTTCCCATCATGTTGATAATTTTAGTTCATTTTAGAACATTGTGAGCTGTTTAACAATGAGTGCCTTTAAATGAACGCTCTCTTTCAGTGGATTCATGCACAACACTGAACAGCTGTGAATGTACTCACTCTGACACACAACAACCACACACTTTATTTATAGAACACTTTTCTTAACAAAGATACAAAGTGCTTATTTGCAAAATCAAAGAAATAGTTAAAAACATAAAAACAGATCTACAGCACATTAAAGTGCATTAAAATTATGATCGACAGCAGGAGTGTCCAAACTTGTTTCAAGGAGGATTTGACAACGTGAAAGTGCCCGAGGGCCAACAGTCCCTGATGACGTTATTTTAAAGAATCAAAGATGCTTATAAATAGTGTTATTTAATACTTTCATTTCCATTCAGCAAACAAACATGAAGTAACCAAATGTAGAGCATAAAGCTGTGAATTTCCAACTGAAAATTAAAACATACAGAAACTGTAAAAAACTGCTGTGTAATCATGATAACAGAGTAACAGGTAAGATACTGACACTACTGTGAAGGACACACAGGTACACAGCGCAGGTCTGACTCCAGAGCAGTGGTAGATGTGTGTAAAATGTCACGTAGGTGGAGTCACTCAGTCTGGATCTCAAGCAGTTCTTGTTTAAGTTCAGAACAGAGAAAATCTGCATTCACAAACATGTGGAGCCAAACAAGACGAACATTTTCTATGCAAATGTTCATCTCTGGAAACTTGATCTTATCCAGCTGCTGGTGTTGTGCCAAAAAGTGATGTTTTTGTGTTTTTGATGTATAATATCTCTGCTTAAATTGGTAATTAGACTGTAGTCAAGAGAATTTATGAAGGCCTTATGAATAAAATAAAGAAATGCCCCATTTTGCAAGCATCTTTATGGCTGTGTTACTGTAGCTACATTATAATCAACCTGCTCCTTTTTGTCCTCTTCAAATATCTTTATAGAACCGTGATTTTATATGTGTTGTAACTTCTGCTGCCCCCTTGGCCAGATCTCTATGAAAAAATTACTTTTTCTTTCCTGATAAATAAATCAATTTATTTATTTAACACATTTAAGCAGAATAAACCAAAGTAAAATGATCAAAGAAACAATACAAATGATTTAACAATAAAAAGTAATGATTTAATAAATAATACAGTAATAAAAAAATATGAAAATAGTAAATTATAATAAAAAGTAAAATAATGATAATAAATGAGATACACTGACACAATAAACAGAAAGTAATCTGAAGCTGAAAAGTTGATGAGAAGAAGCTTGTTTTCCACTGGGATCTGAAGAAAAGGAGGACGATGACCTAATCCAGAGTTTCAGAGCTGTGACTCAGAATGAGTGGTCACCTACGAGTCAATCAGCAATTAGGAATAACTAGAAGCTGCTGATCGATGGAGCTAAGTGAGCAGCACAGGACAGGATTATAGAAGATCTGATTGATAACCTGGAGCAAACCCATGCAAGCACTTCCTGTCATTCACAGTGCAACAATTTCAGAATGAAAAACATGATCAAGCTTCCAGATACCTGTCAGGAGGCCAGCAGCAGCATTTGGATCCATCTGCAACTGTGATATTACTGTTATGGTCAGTCCAACATATAATGAACTGCAGCAGTCTGGATGTAATAAAAGCATGAATGACTTTCTGTGATAGAAAGACCTGGTTTAACTTTAGTTAAAAGTCTTAATTGAAGGAAGCCTGATTTGATCTGTGAGCCAAACTTAATATCAATATTTTTTATTTGAGGTTTAAGAAATGATGTCTGGGCTCAGGATCTGAGGGGCTCATTGAAAGTATAATTGCCTAAAAATTAAGTTTAAGTTGCTGCAAAACTTGGCCTCGCATGCTTTTTAATAACAGACCAGTACAAGGAGCTCCAGGATGGAAGAGGTTAAGTTCAGATCACAAAAAGCTTCCCTAAACCAAACCTTCATCACAGTAAGGAAAAATCTGGGTTTTTTTGGTGCCATGTTTTCATTCTTGATAATGAAGCTCTGCACATGTTCAACAAGCAGCTGACTAAATTAGATAATTATATTCATTTTTATATGTGGCTGCTGTAGCAGTGAGGTGTGGTTTGAGCACAGCTGCAGGAGGAGAGGTGGAGCAGAGTAGTTCATGGAGCTGCTGAAGGGATATTCATGGTATATGCCACATATATATCTTATGTACATTTACTTCCCTGACAAATTTGTCTGGAAAAAAAACATAACTGATTAAAAATACAGACGCTTATAGTGTTCCATGTTATCATGAACTTTGTGTTCTGACTGTACAATGAGCCACACTGATGGAGACTACACAATGATAGAAATGGAGACTTTGAGGTCACCCTGTTGTTGAAATTCTCTGTTTTCCACATTCTGTTTTGTATAATGATGTAACCAAGACTGATAAGCTGTGACTATATGACACTGTAAGCTGAATTACTATGTGCCAGTACTTCATGCCATCTCACACGGGCATGTCATGCAGTCTGACCCAGATTAATCTGTAAACTCTTTGAAATGGTTTTTATTAAATTTAATAATTGGACTCCTTATTCCATTGTTTTGTGTCATTCCTGGTTGATAAACGAACATGCAGAAACCTAAAGGCTTAAGCAGCAGGCACTCTTGTTATTTAAATTACTTCACTGTGCACAGTGCAGGTAAAATGGTGCTTTAGTGAGATGCCTAAAATTGTCAGAAATTCACATTTTTTTTCTGTGTAGCATCATAGATTTACTTTACATACAGCAAAGCTGGGACTAATGCTCATGTGATGTCTAAATCACTAAAATGTAAGAAGAAAATGTATAATAACATACCCTGTAGAGTGATGTTGACTGCACTGCTGAACTCTCCTGATCCAGACTCACACCAGTACACTGCAGTATCTGACTGTGATGTGTTGATGTTACATGTGGATCCAGTCATTGTCCTACAGTCAGAGTTCAGTCGGCCGTCCTCAGTGAACTTCTTCACTCTCCACTCAGTGAAGTTTCCCTCACAGGTCAGTGAGACAGAGTCAGAGGTGAAGTGTTGCACTCTGTCAGGACTCACTGTGAGAGACGCTGCTGAATGAACATCTGGAAACATGCAGGGAGGAGACAAAGCTCAGAGATGTTAGGATTAAAATATCACAGTGAAAATGTTCATTTGCTTCCTGAAGATCAGAGCTAATATTTCAACAAACTGCAAAACTTGCTTGAAAACCAAATAACATTATTTTGTCCATCCATTCACTTATCCTGTTCAGGGTCACAGGGGGGCTGGAGCCTATCCCAGCTGTCATAGGGCGAGAGGCAGGGTACACCCTGAACAGGTCGCCAGCCTGTCACAGGGCTAACACAGAGAGACAGACAACCTTTCACACTCTCATTCACACCTATGGGTAATTTAGAGTAGCCAGTTAACCTAACCCCAGTAAGTGCATGTCTTTGGAATGTGGGAGGAAACCCACGCAAGCACAGGGAGAACATGCAAACTCCACACAGAGAGAGGGAGAGGCCTGGGCCAAGGTGGAATCAAACCCTTCCAGATGGTATTCTAACTGTGAGGCAGCAGTGCTAACCACCGCGCCACCGTGGTGCCCAACATTATTTTTTGTATTGTTTAAAATTTTTTGTACATTCTAAATAAACAATTTTATGATCTGTTATTTGTTAAATGAGAATCCATTATCTTTTTACCTTTGTCAGCTTTTTGAAAGGACAGAGAGAAACAAACTGAGCTGCAGAGCAGACAAACTTTGGTTCACTGTGATCAGTGTGATACTCTGGGTCTCCTCTTCCAGCTCTACAGCAGGGTTATTATAGTTAACGAAAACGAATGAAATAACGAAAACTGAAATTGAAAAAACATTGTCGTTAACTGAAATAAATAAAAACTATAATTAAAATGAAAAAACGATAACTAATTAAAACTGAATTGTGAGTTTACAAAACTAACTAAAACTAACTGAAATTATTGATAAACTGACTTTCATTTACTTTTTTTTTTTTTTTTTTTTTTAAGTCTTGTGGATTGATATGAAATCATTTTTTCCGCTTTCCGAGTTTAAGCTGGGAGCGCCATCGGACAACTGTGTGAGTGCGCATGTGCGTGCTCACCGCGCTGGTCCGTAAAGTAATGGCTGCGGTCTGCCGAGAAAGAGTCCCGTATGGAGGTTCTTTGAGTACAAGAGCACAGATAGAATCGAAAGTCTTGTTGTGGATGATGAAAAATGTGCAGAACACTTCTCAGTCAGGAAAAACCAGCAACATCAAAATCCACCTGAGAAGCACAACGGCTACAGAAACCGCTCTGATCCTACGAGGTAACCTGGCCTGCGCCTCTGGAGAAACGGGACTGCTTGTCGGGTCCATGCAGCCCAGAATGTTCTGACTAAACTGTTGCGTCCTTGTGCGTTTCTGGCTACTTTATCAGTGAGACAATAACAATCAGGAATAATAATCAAAGCATCAATATAAGGACTCACAACTGTCAGCAAATTCCTGGTAGGAGACTGCTGAAACTATCGAAATGGACGTGAAGGAATGAAGAAAGTGAAAAAAACAGGGACAAATATGTTTGCAGCCAAAAAACTGAGCACAAAGAGCGAGGACCGAAAAAGAAGCCCCAGCCTGCGCCGCATATAAAACACCTGCACACGACCACAAGGTAATTAACACAGAATCCAGCTACACAAGCATAAATGTGGACATGAGGTCGGCAACTTCCACATGTAGCTGTTGTTAATCTACTGCACTGATGCTGAACTTTATTGTGGAGTTTATTGTAGAATTTATTGAGTTTGGGAATTCATGTTTTTCTTTGTTTCTCCCTGTTGATGTTCATGTGTGTCCTTAATATTACACACATTTAGCATGTCTTGGTTGTTGAATATATTTCTTTAAACGGTATCTTTTGTCAAGTTTGCATTACACAATAGTCACTTTTGCGCCTTGAATCTTGCACCTGATTAGGTATGAAAATACTAAAACTAATACTGAAACTAACTGAATTAGAGAAAAAAAGTAAAAACTAACTAAAACTAAACGATAATGTAAAATCCAAAACTATTATAACCCTGCTCTACACGCATATCCTGCTGTGTGTGTCTGTCCATCAATGATGTAGGAGTCCTGTGCAGTGCCATCAGGTAGCAGCTCATAACTGTAGGATTTCTCTGATAGATCAGGAACAGCTTTATACCAGTAGAAGCTCCATCCTGCAGACGGATGTTCAACCTCACAGTTCAGAGTTACTGAGGCTCCAGGACTCAGCCATGATGGAGACACAGTGAGGACAGGTTCTGTTGGAAAGTAATTAATTGTTCACTCTCATTATTTTCTCGCTGCTCTTTTCATTGGTTGTTGTTTCTATTAGAAGACTTTTATTGATTCTATTATATTTTAACCTGGTGTTGCAAAACAATTTTATGAAATAAAAAAAGATTTTTTTGCAAACAGTTTTGGTAACTATTAACTAGTGATTGATTACTACTAGGAACAGTACCTGTCCCCAGTATAACCATTTATAATCAGATCTAATCTCAGCCTTCACTGGTTGATGATGGCTCTCTTACAGCTATAGCAGAGAAGCTTTGCTGAGTTACTGTTAATAGTCACAGCTCAGTAATAATAATTGTTTCACATGTAACTCCAAGAATGCAGAGCAGCTTTCTGGGTCTGTAATGAATGTAATGTTTTACCAGGCAAACGTGTTAAAAGAAATATTTTCTAGAGCTGGTCGGTTCCTGAATCACCAAAGTTAATGAGTCAAATCTTCCTGAATGTGAATCATGAATCATGAGTTGCCATTGTTCCCAATTGCTTCCACTTTGTTATAATACCACTAACAGCTGACTGTAAAATATTTAGTAGTGAGGAAATTTCATGACTGAATGTCATGGCCGGGGAGGAAACGGACGAGGAAGGACTCACATGAAGGACTCCAGAAGCAAACATAACTAAAAAGGGGATTTATTTCAACGGGGAGACACAAATACAAAAACCTTGGAAGGGAGGCACGGGGAGACGAAGGGCAGGCACAGGGAACACAGGAACATGCGGGCACAAAACATCAACGACGCGACAGAGAAAAAATGAAAACTGAGGGCTTAAATACACACTGGGTAATCAGGGCAAGAGGAAACAGCAGGGAACAACAGGTGAGGCAAATGAAACTAATTACACAGGGGAAGCAAAGCTAAACACAAAGCACAAGGAAATCACATTGGCAAAATAAAACAGGAAGTGATAAACCAAGGAACACGCAGACAAGTAACAACACTGGGAACATGACAAACATACAGGGAGGACAAACTCAGGAAATAAACTTATTAACACAAAACGCTGGGCCAACGGCCCAGGACATGACAGTACCCCCCCCCTCAAAGGCCGGCTCCCGACGGCCAAAACCAGAAACAAAACCAGACAAGGGCGGGAGGCGGGGGACCAGGAAGGAGGGCCCGAAACAAAAACAGACAGGGAGCAAACAAAGTCAGGAACAAACCCAAAAACACAAGGAAGCACTGGAGCAAGGGTAGAGCACAGGGGCAAAAAACAATAAGCAAAAGGAACAGAACAAAGAAAAGCAATGGCACAAGCTGAATACAGTCCAAAAACCAGAGCAAAAACACGGGGATGAGAAAACAAAAAAAAAAAAAAAAAAACAACCGGATCAAACAAAACGCGACGGCACAAGGCCGGAGAGCTCCAAATGTCCAAAACAGGGGGTCGAAACAAGGAACAGTCCAGGAGCTATGACAAAACAAAAAACAGCAGGGGAAAAAACAGTCCACAGTTCAGGGGAGTCAGTGGGAAATCCAAAAACAAAAAACACACAGTTCAGGAGGCCGCAGAGGCCAAGGGGCCACAAAGCAAAATCCCAACGAGGGAGGCCGACCGCGCTCCCAGCGGCGGCGGCGACGAGGACGAGAAGGAATCACTGGAGGCCGACCGCGCGCCCAGCGGCGGCGGCGACGAGGACGAGAAGGAATCACTGGAGGCCGACCGCGCTCCCAGCGGCGGCGGCGACGACGAGGAGGAGTCACTGGAGGCCGACCGCGCTCCCAGCGGCGGCGGCGACGACGAGGAGGAGTCACTGGAGGCCGACCGCGCTCCCAGCGGCGGCGGCGACGAGGAGGGGTCACTGGAGGCCGACCGCGGGGCATGCGGCGGCGGCGACGGGGAGCAGACACTGGAGGCCGACCGCGGGGCATGCGGCGGTGGAGACGGGCGACCCCGGGCTCTGGTGGGGAACCCTCGGGCGACGTGGAGCGCTCGGACTGAGCAGAGACCCCCACCGGCTCGGACTGAGCGGGGCCCTCTGGCGCGGGGCGCTCGGACTGAGCGGGACCCCCTGGC
Source organism: Archocentrus centrarchus (assembly GCF_007364275.1). NCBI lineage: Eukaryota > Metazoa > Chordata > Actinopteri > Cichliformes > Cichlidae > Archocentrus > Archocentrus centrarchus. The sequence goes on along the minus strand of NW_022060278.1, from coordinate 1,227,575 downwards.
TCGGACTGAGCGGAGACCCCCATCGGCTCGGACTGAGCGGGACCCCCTGGCGCGGAGCGCTCGGACTGAGCGGGACCCCCTGGCGCGGAGCGCTCGGACTGAGCGGAGACCCCCATCGGCTCGGACTGAGCGGGCCCCTCTGGCGCGGAGCGCTCGGACTGAGCGGGACGCCCTGGCGCGGAGCGCTCGGACTGAGCGGGACCCCCTGGCGCGGAGCGCTCGGACTGAGCGGAGACCCCCATCGGCTCGGACTGAGCGGAGACCCCCATCGGCTCGGACTGAGCGGGACTCTCCGGATGCTCGAACACTGGATGCGCAGGCTGGGCTGCTTTGCAAGGCATAGTGCGGGTGAGTCTAACGGTGAGGATGATGGCGACATGGGAGTTAACTGGGACTCGGACTCAGAGACCAGAGACTCAACAGCAGTCGACGGGAGAGACCGGGGCTGAGACAAAGAAGCTGAGTGCGTGGGAGCTGACCCTGGGGAAGCTGAGTGCGTGGGAGCTGACCCTGGGGAAGCTGAGTGCGTGGGAGCTGACCCTGGGGAAGCTGAGTGCGTGGGAGCTGACCCTGGGGAAGCTGAGTGCGTGGGAGCTGACCCTGGGGAAGCTGAGTGCGTGGGAGCTGACCCTGGGGAAGCTGAGTGCGTGGGAGCTGACCCTGGGGAAGCTGAGTGCGTGGGAGCTGACCCTGGGGAAGCTGAGTGCGTGGGAGCTGACCCTGGGGAAGCTGAGTGCGTGGGAGCTGACCCTGGGGAAGCTGAGTGCGTGGGAGCTGACCCTGGGGAAGCTGAGTGCGTGGGAGCTGACCCTGGGGAAGCTGAGTGCGTGGAAGCAGGCCGGGAGACGACTGGCTGCGTGGAAGCAGGCCGGGAGACGACTGGCTGCGTGGAAGCAGGCCGGGAGACGACTGGCTGCGTGGAAGCAGGCCAGGAACTAGCTGACACTGGGGACCGAGGAAGAGCTACTGGAGCTGACTGAAGGCGAGGGAGAGCGACAGGAGCTAGAGCTGACTGAGACCCTGCTGCTGCAGCTAACACAGAAAACCGATGCGAAGGCTTGGACCTGGTTGCCCCCACCCGCGGAACAGGAACGGGTGCAGAGGTCAGCCCGTCCGTGGCTGCCCCCACCCGCGGAACAGGAACGGGTGCAGAGGTCAGCCCGTCCGTGGCTGCCCCCACCCGCGGAACAGGAACGGGTGCAGAGGTCAGCCCGTCCGTGGCTGCCCCCACCCGCGGAACAGGAACGGGTGCAGAGGTCAGCCCGTCCGTGGCTGCCCCCACCCGCGGAACAGGTACGGGTGCAGAGGTCAGCCCGTCCGTGGCTGCCCCCACCCGCGGAACAGGTACGGGTGCAGGGGGAGCTGGAGCCAAGGGAGCGGGAGCAGGGTGAGCAGAGGGAGCTGGAGCTAACTGAGGGGTCTGAGACTGCGACTGAGGAGGAGCTGGAGCTACAGCTGACTGGGAACACTGCGACTGAGGAGGAGCTGGAGCTACAGCTGACTGGGAACACTGCGACTGAGGAGGAGCTGGAGCTACAGCTGACTGGGAACACTGCGACTGAGGAGGAGCTGGAGCTACAGCTGACTGGGAACACTGCGACTGAGGAGGAGCTGGAGCTACAGCTGACTGGGAACACTGCGACTGAGGAGGAGCTGACACTGGAGGAACTGACACTGGAGGAACTGACAGAGTGCTAGGGTGAACAGACATTAGGGAAACCGACTGAAGGCTAGAGGGGCCTGAGTACGTCAAAACTGGCCGCGTGGAAGCAGGCCGGGAGACAGAAAGAGCAGACTGCGAGCTAGAGAGAGCAGGAGCTAAGGGCGTTAGAGCTGACTGCGAGGAGACTGACTGCGAGGAGACTGACTGCGAGGAGACTGACTGCGAGGAGACTGACTGCGAGGAGACTGACTGCGAGGAGACTGACTGCGAGCTAGGGAGAGGAGCTGACTGCGTGGAAGCAGCCTGAGGCACAGCTGACTGGGGAGACTGAGACACAGCTGACACCGGGCACTGAGAATGCGCTGACACTGGGGACTGAGAATGAGCTGACACTGGGGACTGCTGTAGGTGAAGGGTGGAGGTTAAGAAATCCTGCACTAACCCATGCAGAGAGCCAAATAACCAAGGGTAATCATCGATTAGCCCTTGCAGCTGGGCCGTGAGCTGTTGCTGTTCCTGCTCACATGGGTCAGCCAGAAGGTCCATAACCAGTGAATCCACCCAACGGATAATGGTCTGCTTTGCCACCTCAGGGAGGGGAAAGGCAGGGGGGTGACGGGAATAATTGTCCGCAGGCATAGTAGCGTTGAAGCCAGTGTTACTCACGGAAACGGAGGATTGGGTGTGAAGTGGTGAAGCGGTCCGCGGCGTTATACCGCTCGGGTCTCGGGGTGCCTTCCGCCGTTGCTGCCGGGAACTCCCTCTCCTCCGCGGCTGCCGAGGAAGGGAGGGATCAGCGAAAGGGGAGGCAGGTGAGTGACGATGACGGGGACTGTTCAAAGACGCCGGGCCCCCCAGCGCTAGACGAGTGCCGTCGAAAAAATTGGAGCCGGAGGGGGTTTTGTAATGGTCGCGTCGTTCTGTCATGGCCGGGGAGGAAACGGACGAGGAAGGACTCACATGAAGGACTCCAGAAGCAAACATAACTAAAAAGGGGATTTATTTCAACGGGGAGACACAAATACAAAAACCTTGGAAGGGAGGCACGGGGAGACGAAGGGCAGGCACAGGGAACACAGGAACATGCGGGCACAAAACATCAACGACGCGACAGAGAAAAAATGAAAACTGAGGGCTTAAATACACACTGGGTAATCAGGGCAAGAGGAAACAGCAGGGAACAACAGGTGAGGCAAATGAAACTAATTACACAGGGGAAGCAAAGCTAAACACAAAGCACAAGGAAATCACATTGGCAAAATAAAACAGGAAGTGATAAACCAAGGAACACGCAGACAAGTAACAACACTGGGAACATGACAAACATACAGGGAGGACAAACTCAGGAAATAAACTTATTAACACAAAACGCTGGGCCAACGGCCCAGGACATGACACTGAATGTATTGCATCCTACCACACTGCCACGCTAGAATTCACTGAGCTCCTGAGAGCGACCCATTCTTTCACAAATGTTTGTAGACGCAGTCTGCATGCCTAGGTGCTGGTTTTATACACCTGTGACCATGGAAGTGACTGGAACACCTGGATTTAATGAGCTGGATGGGTGAGTGAGTACTTTTGGCAATAACGTGTATTTCTGAGGGTAAGCATCATATCTAGTGGGAGGAGCAACTGGTTTAAAGGGAGGCTGTTACAGCAAGGGTAATTTGTGTATGGCCACTAAGGCTGCTGAGTTATGAAGGAACTCAGTTCAGTAACTTTGACCTTCTATATAGAGTATATATAGTGTTTTTCCCCACTTTTAGTTTTTGTCAATTTTTATTTATTTATTTATTTATTTGTAAATACTCCTTGTTTTACACTGTGAGGTGACAAAATAAATGACATGCTAAGAACATCGTCTGTGCCTTCATTCTTTGCTTCACCTGTTGGGAGAAGTTTAAGAAAGAACCCTGCAGCATCCACACTGGATCAAAATTATACATACAGCCCCAAATACATACACAGCCACTAAAATTTGGTTAAATGCCCCTTAGTGAGTTGCACCTCAACCAGACACTTTTGGTAGCCAGCAAGAAGCTTCAGGCACAATTCTGGATAGACTCTTGTCATTGTGGCCAAATAGCTCAATCTTTCTCATCTGAACATAAGATCTGACCATCTTTAGAAAGCATTTGGCTCGTCCATGTGAGCCGCTACTAATGTCAGTCAAGCTTGAAGGTGTTGATTTTGAAGCAGGAGCTTCTTTCTTGATCAGCACCCTCCCAGTCCATGGTGATGTAAAACTCACTTCACTGAGGGCAGTGATGCTGGTGTTCCAGCAGATGAGCATTGGTGGTTCTTGGGTTGTTCCTACATCCTAAACAAATTTCCTCTCAATTTGGGTTTTTTTCCAAAGCTTGGCAAAGTGGAACTACCAGTTGGAGTCAATCATGATCACTAATGAGAAGTTAATAGGCCTTGGCCAGTTCAAAGAAATTGTTAAAGCCGCCAAACTACCATGGCATTCATGCCCATGAGGAGTGATGAAACCTTTTGATCACAATTGTAAGCTTTCATAGAGCTATCTAAGGCTGCAACAATTTATCGAGTAACTCAATTATAATAGTTTAATGCACAACTCTGTAGAGCTCACCATGTAAACATGAGTCTTTTACACACATTAGTGACTAAAAAATGAGCTGCAATAATGTATTCAGGGACATGCGCATGAATAAAGAGTATTACAACATTAAGCCCATGCAGCCTCCAGTTTTCCAAACCAAACAACCGATAACACAACAGCAGTAGTGAAAATGCTGTTATAGTTTAACGTGGAGTCTGTTTACACACAGATGGTGAAGAGCAAAGATGTGAGCTCAGGTGGAGTGATCTAGTGTCCAAAACAGCAGTGCCTGTTCCTGTAATCACCATTAAAACCTTTACTGGGGGGTTGCCAGGTTGGCTCAGCGGAGGACCATGCATGCCACATGCCAGTGGTGCCTGCGGCCCAGGTTTGTGTCTGACCTGTGGCCTTTTCCTGCATCTGTATGTCTCTCCCAACATTCCTGTTTAATTTTAATTTTAAAAATTCAAAGTTTAAAGTCTTCCTCAGCTTAGCAGTTAGCACAGATCACATAATGATCATCAGAAATATAAGAATAAAACTCACCAGTTTCTTCCACAGTGTTTTCATTGCTGTCCTCAGAGAAGAAAGCTGGATCTCCTCTCCCTCCTCTGCAGTGGTACAGACCTCCTTGTGAGACTCTAATATCTCTGTTTGCTTCATTTCCTCTCATGAGCTGAGCTTCAGAAGAGACTGAATCACGTCTGAACCAGTAAAACTTCCAGCCAGCAGAGCCCTCCACAGAGCAGCTCAGTGTCACGCTGCCCCCTGCTGGTATGATTGAGCTTTGTGCTGTCAGTGTGGCTCTGGGTTTACCTGCTGCTGTTGAGTTGAAAGGAAAAAGGTGATTAGATTGTCACTTGGATGGAGGACTGCATCATATTTACACCTGCCCTACGTGCTCACATCAGTTTTAACTTTGTCCATCACAGATTTTTTGCTGCACAGCAGAGAAGTTGCTCTGACTAGTTTTGCTCTCTTCACTGTGAATAAAAAGCTCTTCTTAAGGTTAGGTTGTTGCCAGAATTAAAACAAAATAGTTTACCAAGCAACAAAAAAAGAAAAACTACAAAGTTGTAATAAGTGGCCTTATTCAGATAATTGGGATGAAAAATCTCCAACTTACACGATACAGTCAGTGTGATGGTATCACTCCACTCACAGAGTACACAGAGTCTTAATACCATGTAAACAACTTAAAGTTGTAGGCCTTCATAAAATGCTCTCATATGAAATATTGTTTTTATTTCTCTTCTATAAATGACTCATTTTTTTGGGAGTTGGCTTAAGTCTGCTTTGCTTTCATGAAGATGCTGACTTTGAGTTGAACAAGCACATCAGCAGAGAGAAAAACAAAGTCAGTGAGTGTAATTAAAACAAAATCTGAAACACTTTTTAAAGCTCAGACTCAGCATTTATTTTCCACACAGAAACAGATCTAAACAACACCACACAGAAAAGGTAAATATGTAATTTCATACTCTTGTGAACTAATCTGATACTTTTATGACTTTCTGGAAAGTGGATCCTCTGTTCAAAGAAGCTCACTGAGTTCAACTTTAAATAAATTGTATCAAACCGAAACAGAGTGAGGATGTGATTTAGAGTGGTACAGGAGACGGGAAATTAGAGAACAATATTATACATATTTTATAAAAAGAAAGCACAGAGAAAAAAATCCTCACCTTTATCATTTCCATAGCAGAGTGTACTGAGCACTGAAACAAAGATTGAAACCTCATCTGAGATTATCAGAGATGAACTAAAACATCTTTTATAAATGAATAGTTCATGCTCATAAAAAAATGTCACTGCATATGTATTATAATTTGGTGGATAGGCTGAAACATGAAAACAAATATTAATGATAAATTTATTAATCATAAAAATCACAAAGACGCTCAGATGAAGGTCAAACAGGTGATGCTCTGAAAGTCTCACAAAGGAGAAACATGTTCATGAATCAGTGCCATTCAAACCATGGCAGGAATCTACTTACTCAATAACCCCGTCATGCAGAGCAAAGAGTGCCCCATCCTCACATCCACCCTGCTGCTCTCTGATCTCAAAGTGTTCTACTTTGCATAAATAATAAAAGGCGAACAAAGACGAGCTGCATTTCTTCTTCTTCTGTCTTTATTCTCTCTCTTCTTCTTTTCCTTTCACGCCCACCTCAAACAGCTCCTGTTGCTCTGACCTCAGCAGCTGGGTGATGTTTTTACCTTTCCTGTTTATTGCAAGCATAAATGTTGTTACCGTTCTCTATAATATACAAAGGTGTTTGCAGGTCACAGTTTTCAGTTTTCTTCTTTAGAAACTCTTGTGTGATTTTTGAAGTGTCCTGTGAAATATTATCATGCTGCAATATTCCTCTTCGGCAGGCTTTGGGAGTTCTGGTATATCCACAGGCATTCATGGTGCCATCTATAAATGTCATCTCCCCAACACTCAGCTCCTTGTACCTCCACTTATGGTCCTGTTCTGGACCCCAGCTGAACAAATTAATTTTGGTCTCATCTGATCAAAGTGTCCTCAAGGTTCTTTTCATCTTCTTCAGTAAATCTCAGTGTTACAGGTTTATTTGTTCTTTGTGTGACCTGTCCAAGAAACACTTTTGCTTCCATCAGGCTGCATAAAAACATGTAGGCTTGTATTTTATGTGACTGTTCGCTCAAATATTATCATGCAGTACCATCATATGTAACATACTTTACATGTCTGGCATTTAATTTTCAAATGTTTTGTCTTCCATCCTTTTCTCAACTAAAATAAATAAATACATACTTAAATAAACAACAAGATTTACAGTCTAATATTTTAATTATTGGAACATCTTCTAAGTTTAAACATTTGATGTTTTCTGTGTTCTGTTGTGAATAAGATTTGGGTCTATGACATTTGCAAATCATTGCACTCTGTTTTTATTGACATTTTAAACAGCGTGCTGATATTTTCTGAATTGTGTTTGTATTTTGATGCAAACATTTGCACATCAACAAGAATGTGGGACTACATGCTCCAAAAATAATAATAATCCAATTAAAGAATTTTGTTACTAAATTGAATCAATAATCATGTCCTCACTCCATCCATCCATTCTCTTCCACTTATCCCAGCATATTGCCCTGTGACAGCATTATCCCAGCTGTCACAGGGCAATAGGCAGGGTACACCCTGTACAGGTCGCCAGCCTGTCACAGGGCCAACACAGAGAGACCGACAACCATTCACACCTGTGGGCAATTCAGAGTGACCAGTTAACCTAACCCCAGTAACTGCATGTCTTTGGACTGTGGGAGGAAACTAGAGTACCTGGAGAAAACCCACACAGACATGTGGAGAACATGCAAACTCCACACAGAAAGGCCCGGGCCAAGGTGGATTCAAACCTAGACCTTCTATCTGTGAAGCAGCATTGCTTAACCACCAGGCTACCGTGCTGCCCCATGTTCTCAATATAAACCAAAATAATTGTGATAATCAATTTTTAAGTTTTTTTTTTTTTTAACCATAATCATGCAGCCCTCATTAATGGTGAGTATAGCAATTAAAGTACAATTCATATAACACAGTACCCACCCCAAATCTTCTATGTGCCAATTCTACGCTGGAGTAGATACCACAGAGAGTTATCATACTCCATCATAAATTACTAGATCAGAAAAACTTGATATTTTATTGTTTTTTAAAAACTGTAAAAGATGATTTTATATTTATTTTAAAAATTAGATTCACAGAAACAGATCATATAATCTGGATATATTTTATTCAGTTTATGTACTCTGATAGCATCCACTATAAGACAAATGGAAAAAAAAGAAAAACATTTGAAGAAATATGAATTATATGTGATTTTTTTTTGTTTGTTTGCAAATGCTGAAATACTATGAATGCCACAAACACAGCAAATAGTGTGAATAGCACAACTTTACATGGGGATGAGAAGAAATAAGGGAAGTATCTCCATGTTGTCAGCAGAAGCAATGCCAGGCTACAGCACACGACAAGCGAACTAATTTGACAGTAAGATGCATTAACCTGCCTATCAGATCATTGTGGCCCAATTTAACCCCAACCTTGTGTGTGTGTGTGTGTGTGTGTGTGTGTGTGTGTGTGTGTGTGTGTGTGTGTGTGTGTGTGTGTGTGTGTGTGTGTATGTGTCAGTTGCTGCCAATATGAACCAAAATCTCTGAGGACTGTTTCCAGCTCCTTGTTGAATGTATGACATGGAGAATTAAGGCAATACTGAAGGTAAAAGTGGGTCCAACCAGTGAGCAAAGTGTACTTACTAAAGTGTCTGATGAGTGTGTGTAAATAAACCTGAAATATAAAAGATAAACAAAACTTAAAGCATGTTAAACAAGGCTGCGACATTCATGTTCGTCCCTCTCTGACTGCAGAGCTGGGAGGCTTTCACATGTGATTTCAGGCTGAATTTAAAATAATTAACGGTGCTGCTCTCTGATACTCTGAATTCCACAAACCAGCTGCCTTAACACAAACAGTTTGTCCAACACTGAAGTTTAACATCAGCCTCCTCCAGTGGAAGCTCTTGTTCACCTCGAGCCAACGCGTGTTGTTACAAACTGTTTCAGTGGCTGTGATGTTGGTTTGTGGATCATTTTATACAGCAAACCAAAATCAGCCACAAACATAAAACGTTCAAATGTTAAAAAATGAAACTTTCCACCAAACTACAGATGTGTAAAGTGGTTAAAAAACACGCAAAAAACATTAAACATATTCATCAGCTTGCATATTACAGTAATTATCATGTTCCTTTTTACCTAATGGAAATCTTTAGACAGATACAGTAAAACTATTTGCTGGTATTCATACTAGTACTTCCTCACTTTGGTCTCACTGCTGTTGGAACAGGATACACTCAAAGTTTTAAAATAGAATAGTAAATCTAGATGATATTATTTAATATTATCCTCTAAGTATAAAACAAAATGTGTAGCCATCATCAAATTAAAAATGAACTAATATTTTTTCATGAAATATTAAAATATCTCAGTTTAATCATTTGATATGTTTTTTATGTTCTCTTGTGAATAAGATGAGTTTGAGATTTGAAAATCATTGTTTTTGTTTACAATTTGCACAGCATCCCAACATTTACAGAATTGAAGCTGTATTTATATTGATTTTGTAAAAATAACAATCATGAAAACAGCTGCTGATGAAATTCTCACTGTGCTCCTTGAATTCCTTGTTTCCTCTCTTGCTAAGAACATAAAACATCTGCTGAACAGAAGACTCAAACATACATATAAAATACAAAAAATACAAAAGCTTTAACAATGGCTAGAAAAACAACTGACTGTAGAACATGGATTTCAAATTCTATAAGCGTAGAATTAAGGAAATAAGGAAATAATATCACTCTTTGTAATCATACTGTTCGTTTCAATGTGATTATATTAATAATAATAATCTATATGATTATTTAATATTATCTTCTAACCATAAAACAAACAAAACAAAACAAAAAGATGATGTCTGATATTTGTGGAGCAGAGGAGCCAGAGCGGCTTCATCAAATGCTTCTTTTGGCTTTGCTGCTGCAGCTCTCCTCACTGACCTGTAAGACAACCACAAACAGACAAAGTGATTTCCAGCATGTAAAGATATTCTGGGCTGAAGCCGTTTAATAATGTGAAGAATAAATCAGCCTGCATGGCAGCATAATTACAGAGAGAGCTTCCTGATTGGACTTCAGAATAAACGTCTGCATCAGCTGCAGGACTCGATGTTCCTGTGGATGAAAAGATCATTTAAAACAACTGACTGTAAGATCATAATTAAACACAATAATATAATTATCCAGGAGGAGGACGACTGATGTCTCCACTAATGCAGCTCGAAGGACACTCAGCAGATCACATACCCCCCCACCCCAAACTTTCTGTGTGATGGTACTACACTGCAATAGATACCAGTCAGATGAATTATGAATACATGACTAGAAACTACAAAATAAACATATTGAAGAATATTCAGTGGAGGTGATGCAGACTTTACTCACCTGTTTTCTTCTTGTTGTTCTTTTGTTTTTTGTTGACCTCAGCATACATCAGCCTGTCCTCTGAAAGAGAAGATCAGACCTCAGGACACATTTGTTCAGCAGGTTTATGACACAAAGCTGTTGATGCTTCTGGACGTAGAGGTGGATTCAAACTTTTTACAATAACAACACAGTGAAAGGAATTAAAATGAAAATCAGTTGTTACACTGACGCCTCAGCTTATGTGTCTGATGTGCATGTGTGTGTTTTGTGACTGTGGTTTGGGTCAGAATCTGTGGATGATGTGATTCAGTAAATCCAGCTGAACAATTGCAGACAGATATAACCAACTTAAAGACTCCCCAAAAACCTAAATGATTGTGACACTTGGACAAAAAATACCATCCTGTACAATAACAACATCATTCTGTATATAAAGCAGACAAACTCACACAAAACTCTGAATGGGCCTCAATGTGTGTAAGATTCAGCTCTGCTGATGTGCAGTGGTCCTATGTAGTAGCTAAGATTGATAAGTAACTAAACTCCATGTTGACCTATAATTACCTGCAACTGTCATATGTGGCTGTGTGGCAGGCAGAGTTGGACCCAAATGCAGGACGTATGAAGCAGAGCTGAACTCAAAACAGCTTTAATGCTGAAATCTTCTCACAAGATACAAAAACTCCAAATACAATAACTAATCTCAACCAAGGCTGTACTGACATCAAAATAATGAGCCTGGGAAAAAAAAAAGGGGGAAACCACTAAACAGGGGAACACACAGCTGAGGGAGCAACACAACAACAACACAACAAACACAACAAAGATTTAAACACAGCTGCACAGGAGAACAAAATGACACTAATGACACGAGGAAGCAAAACTAAACACAAAGCACAGGGAACAAGTGACTGTCAAAATAAAACAGGAAGTGACCAACAAAGACACAAATGCAGACTTGACACATGAGGAGGCGAGCATATGAGGGAAAACAGGCTTTACACATGAGGAGGTACACTAAAGGAAATCACAAGGAGAGCAAACTCTAAAGCTAACAAGAACAACAGAAAACTGAAACCTAAGTGCAACATACAGGAAAACAACAGGAAGTGAAGTCAAGTCAAGTCAAGTTTATTTATAAAGCACATTTAAAACAACGACGTTGACCAAAGTGCTGTACAAGATCTGTAACCCCAAGGACTATACTAAATAAAAATAAAAATATATAAATAAATAAATAAATAATAAAATAAAAATAAATAAATAAAAACATTAAGAACAATAAATAACATAAGAAAATTAAAAATTAAAACGTTTAAAACAAGTACCATAAAAATACCATAAAACAATCATCTAAAAGGAGGTAGCACTGCAGCCAAATGCCAAGGAAAAGAAATGTGTTTTTAATAGAGATTTAAATGTGTGTATCGTCTGAGCTGTGCGGATATGGAGAGGTAGATCGTTCCATAGCTTTGGTGCTGCTGCTGCAAAAGCTCGATCACCTCTCTGTTTTAGTCTAGTTTTAGGCCTCTGTAAGAGCAGCTGGTTCGATGACCTCAGAGCTCTTACAGGGGTGTGACAGTGAAGCAGCTCAGACAGATACAAAGGTGCCAGTCCGTTTAAGGCTTTAAAAGTAAGCAATAAAATCTTAAAATCGATTCTAAAACGGACAGGGAGCCAGTGAAGGGATGACAGGACTGGGGTAATGTGTTCATGCTTTTTTAAACCGGTTAAAAGACGAGCTGCCGCATTCTGGACTACCTGCAGGCGGCGCACAGATGATTGATCTATGCCAAAGTACAGAGAATTACAGTAGTCCAGGCGGGAAGTAATAAAAGCATGAATAACTTTTTCCAGGTCCTGCTGCGGGAGATAAGGTTTTACCTTGGCAATAACTCTGAGTTGGTAAAAACTGATTTTGGTAACAGCACTTACTTGCTTCTCCATTTTAAAACTACTATCTAAAATGACACCCAGATTTTTCACAGCATCATGACAGTGAGGAGCCAAATGACTCGGAGTGCCAGAGGAGTAGCTTGAGGGGTCAAATTTACCAAAGCATATGACCTCGGTTTTGCTTTCATTAAGATTTAGGAAATTGTTTCTCATCCAGGACTTGATGTCACTTAGACAGTTCAGCAGGGACAAGACAGGAGCAAAAGGGAAACCCGAATGAAGTGTAATAACTATAACCAACACAGAATACAAAACAACAAAATGAGAATCTAAACTGTAAGGTAAAACTGAGAAACACAACCAGAGAAATAACAAAAAAACAGAAGGAACTCAAAACACTGTGACAGCAGCATGACGTCCTCAGAACTGTCAGAGTTAACACACACATTCAAGTACAAACAGTGAATGAGGCTGTTGTGACGTACCTGCAGCTTCCATCTTCACCTCAGCATAAACAGCACTCTCCTCTGGTTTATGATGCTTCCCTGTTAAGATCATCAGATCAAAACTCAATTATTAATACATTTCTAAGCATTGGAAAACATTTCTATTATTTTCTGTGTTGCATGTGTTTTGCACACTCACTCTTCTTTCCAAGGTTTTTCAGTTCAATCAGAGAGTATGTGACACTCTGGGGTTCATCTGCACCTGAAATGTAACATTTGTAGTTACATTGTAAACAGATCACCTGCAGTCAGTCTCATTAACTCAAACATGTGTTTCATCTCTAACTGAATGAAGAGTCAATATTAATACTGATAATAAAGATCAGTTTAAGTGCTGACCAGGATGAAGAGAGTCGTATTCATGATTTTCATCCTGGTTGACTCCATGATTTTTGGTGGAGCTCGAACTGTGACTCTCAGAGTGGATCGACCTGAAACATGAAAGAAACACAATAAATTCAAAGTAACTGATGCAGGTTTAAAATAATAATAATAAAAGGTTTTATACCAACCTGGTGAAGCATGAATCTGTGAAAGAGACACATGTTATTACACAATGAGATCAGAATGATGTTTATGTCTGAATAATTAAAGTGTGTGTAGTAAATAAAATATCTGATCCAGCATCAAAAGAAGAGGCTCTCACACTTGGACTGTTTGCAGCGATACAACAAGAGCAGGAGAATAATGAGGAGAGAGACTCCACAAACCAGTCCAACAATCAGCCACACAGGAGCTGAAGAGCTGTCAGCTGCTGACACAGTTACTGTAACAACACACAATTATTAATAAACTGTAATTATATTGGATATTTTCCTTCTCAGTCATCAAATTATTTCCAAATATTCATCAAATCTTTGATCCTGCTCACCTTTAACTAACATCCAGCTCTGTGGTGACTCTCTTCCTGAGTATTCACACTTGTAGAAACCTTCATCAGACTTTGACACTGCAGAGATCTCAGCTCCTCTCGGGTATCACTTTGAATAAGTTTGTCATTGTGGTAGAAAAACACATTGGAAAGTATTTTTTGTGTCCTCAAACTGCAGCTCAGACTAACAGAAGCTCCTTCAGTCACAGGATGAACAGGACTCACCAGGATAGGAGCATCAGGATCATCTGTGACACAATCAAACACAATTGTTTCAGTCACATCAGCTGGTGCAGACTTTTAGAAAAAGCTGACAAACAGTCAAGTCAATTTATTTATTTAACACATTTAAGCAGAATAAACCAAAGTGCTGAACAGCAAGTAAAATTATCAAAGAAACAATACAAATGATTTAACAATAAAAAGTGATGATTTAATAAATAAAACAATACAGTAATAAAATAAATATGAAAGTAGTAAATAATAATTAAAAAGTAAAATAATGATAGTAAATGAGATACACTGACACAATAACCAGAAAGTAATCTGAAGCTGAAAACTTCATGAGAAGAAGCTTGTTTTCCACTGATCTGAAGAAAAGGAGGACGATGACCTAATCCAGAGTTTCAGAGCTGTGACTCAGAATGAGTGGTCACCTACGAGCCAATCAGCAATTAGGAATAACTAGAAGCTGCTGATATTTGCAGCTAAGTGAGCAGCATGGGACGGGATTGGAGAAGATCTGATTGATAACCTGGAGCAAGCCCATGCAAGCACTTCCTGTCTTTCACAGTGCAACAACTGAAAAACATGATCAAGCCTCCACACAGTGTTAATTTCGTTGACCAACTATTTTCGTCACAACCCTTTTTTCATGACGAAAACGAAATAAAAACTACCTAAAAGGATTTTTTTTTTAAAATGACGAAATAAATTGACACTTTTGTCAACAAATCAAAATGAGATGGAAATGCTTGGTGAGGATGACATCCAATCACAATTGATTTAATTTTGCGAAAGGGCGGGACAAATTAGGAAAACATCCAATCAAACGCACAGTTGTACAAATTTGATCTAAACCTTGGAAGGCCACACTAGCCTGTGAATTTTCCAGGCAGAGCAGGCCTACTCATCAATATTTTATTGTTATGCTCAATAAACAGGGTCAGGTAAATAAAGATGTTTGTGCAATATGTTTATGTGTATTGGTCTTTCAAGCATTGTTCCATAACTTTTAATAAATGTTTAATTTTGTGTAAGTGTGTATAATGACTAATTCAAGGGAACTGAAGAAAAAGCATTTTACACCCTTTATGTTTTATTTGACTAAATCGACGGTAGATTCAGTCGAATATATTCTAATTGGCCGACTAAAACTAGACTAAAACTAAAACTATTCAGATGACAAAATTATGACTAAAACTAAATTACATTTTCATCCAAAGACTATGACTAAAACTAAATCAAAATTTTCTGTCAAAACTAAAACTGTTTCCAGGTACCTGTCAGGAGACCAGCAGCAGCATTTTGAAGCAGCTGTAACTGTGATATTACTGTTATGGTCAGTCCAACATATAATGAACTGCGGCAGTCTGGATGTAATAAAAGTATGAATGACTTTCTGTGATAGAAAGACCTGGTTTAACTTTAGTTAAAAGTCTTAATTGAAGAATTGCCTGATTTGATCTGTGAGTCAAACTTAATATCAATATTTTTTACAAGAGGTTTAAGAAATGATGTCTGGGCTCAGGATCTGACGGCTCATTAAAAGTATAATTGCCTAAGAATTAAGTTTAAGTTGCTGCACTCAGAAACCTGCAAAAATTGGCTTCGCTTGCTTTTATTAACAGACCAGTACAAGGAGCTCCAGGATGGAAGAGGTTAAGTTCAGATGACAAAAATCTTCCCTAAACCAAACCTTCATCACAGTAAGGAAAAATCTGTGACTGAGTTCTCTTTGGAAACTGTGATGGTGGAAGTTTTTACTGGGACAGCAAAACAAACAGTTCTTCATTCCACAAGAAATTATTTAAATGATTCCCCAAAGATTCAAGATCTGAACTTTATCATTTGTATTTTTGTTTTTGGTGCCATGTTTTCATTCTTGATAATGAAGCTCTGCACATTTCTAACAAGCAGCTGACTAAATTAGATAATTATTCATTTTTATATGAGGCTGCTGTAGCAGTGAGGTGTGGTTTGAGCACAGCTGCAGGAGGAGAGGTGGAGCAGAGTAGTTCATGGAGCTGTGCACAGTGCAGGTAAGATAAAGAAAGTTTGCTGCTCTGAACTCCCTGATTGGCTCTGCACTGAGGAGAACTCACATACAGCAGAACCTTTGATACAACTGCACCTTTTTACATGATACACTCTGATGACACATCTTGACCTTCTTTGTGGTTTATTGAAAAAGAAAATATAACAGTTATTTGTGCACTTTACAAATTTGCTTAACTAGTTTAAAAGATTGAGTGAAATGAGACCAACAATCAAGAGCATTTTGCTGCTTTGGTGAGATGCCGAAAATTGTCTAAAATTCGAATTTTTTTACTGAAAAAAAAAGTATAATAACATACTCTGTACAGTGATGTTGACTGCACTGCTGAACTCTCCTGATCCAGACTCACACCAGTACACTGCAGCATCTGACTGTGATGTGTTGATGTTACATGTGGATCCAGTCATTGTCCTACAGTCAGAGTTCAGTCGGCCGTCCTCAGTGAACTTCTTCACTCTCCACTCAGCAGAGTTTCCCTCACAGGTCAGTGAGACAGAGTCAGAGGTGAAGTGTTGCACTCTGTCAGGACTCACTGTGAGAGACGCTGCTGAATGAACATCTGGAAACATGCAGGGAGGAGACAAAGCTCAGAGATTAAGAAGATACAATATTTGTTTTGGCCAACCTAAAATTTGTACCTTCAATACCAAGAACAACAAAATCTTTGATGTGAGAAAAACATTTATTGGCCACCTGTAGTCAGTGTTTTCTTCACATTTATGTTAAACTGCCTGCTGCCTTTCTTTACCCAAAGATGTTCCTGTTCTTCATATATTTCAGTTTTTTCTGTACATCCACTTGACCACTAAGAAAAGTGTCTTCAGTCAATTGTACATCTTGTCTGTTGAGTAATTAATATGAAATTAAAGTCAATATTTGGTGTGATCACCTTTATCTTCAACACAGCCTGAACTCTCTTTGGCAGCTTTCTTGTCATTTCTTTAAATGGTCTTCAGGAAATGTTCTCCAGGCTTCTTGAAGGACATTTTATGCTTCAATGAGTTGTAGGTCAGTTTTAAGTGGCTAAACAAGGAAATAAATAAATGAGCCTATCCCAGCTTTCATAGGGTCAGAGGCAGCTTTATTTTTTTAATGGCAGGTAATTTCATAACACAGCAGGATGTCTGCTACCATTTGCTTACATCTACTGTCCAGTAGACCCACAGTTTCCTGTATTGTGTTTACATGACACTTTGTAAATGACTTCTTTCTCTTATTCTGCATGTTGATTCTCTTGAACGTACCCATCACAACCACAGAAACACCATTTATCCACTTCCTTTAACTTATCCTTTTCAGGGTAGCAGGGGGCCTGGAGTCTATCTCAGCTGTCATTGGGCAAGAAGCAGGGGCACCTGGACAGGTTGCCAGTCTGTCCCAGGCCCAACAGAGAAACACACAACCATTCACACCTATGGGCAATTTAGAATCACCATTTATCTGATCTATCCTCACTAACTACAGTTGGACTGTGGGAGGAAGCCAGAGTACCTGGAGAGAAGTACGCAGACACAAAGGGAGCAGCAACCTCTGCAGAGAAAGGCCCCGACTGGATGATGGATTTGAACCCAGGACCTTCTAACTGTGAGGCAACAATGCTAACCACTGCACCACTGTGCTGCCCCCAGGAGACTGAATTAAAATGTTCAAAAGTCTTTACTGCACAGAATGAACATGAACTGTGAGAGATGTGTCTAAGGCGTCTCTGGGAAACTGTACCGTCCACAGGAGAGGAGAGCACTATCAGTCCGAGGGGTCCAGGCAGTGAGTCCAGTTAGTGAGAGTGAACAAAGAGCTTTACTTGGAAGGCTGAAGGAGATTTCCTGAGGGGGAGGCCCCCGAATTGTCTTTCTGTAGGAGCAGAGGGTGTTGGAAGGTGAGCAGGCAGGTGAGTAGGTGAGGTGAGTGTGGATGTTAGTGAAAGAAGTGTAGTGTCTTAAATGCCTATGTGAAACTGCATGTATGTTGTCTCCTAAACATATAGGAACATTCCAGCAAGGGGCCTCTCAGTTTGGGAGCTCATCTTCACTGTTTATCTTTACCAAATAAGGAAAGTTGTAAAACTCAGGATTCTCTGACCCCCCCCCCCCCCCCCCCCCCCCCCCCCAAGAAAGCTGGTTTGAACCAGTCTGTGTGGCAGCATGTCTACCATATGTTAAAGCCTATATAATGCTGTAAGTTTCTTTGTTCGGGGTGTGCAGAAGATCATTGGCTTTCTCTCACCCAGATGTCTCGAGCGTCTGTTTTGACATTGTCTTTTTTGTAATAAACCTTATGTTATTCATTGAGACTGTGTCGGCGAAGGATTTCTTCAAAACACAACATCATGGCATCAAGATCAAGAAACAACAGAAGCTTGTAGGAGAAACCGACCAGCTTGATAGAAGCAGGTAGGAGACTCTGCTGAGGAGCAGCATAAGCAAGCAATCTGTCAGAGACTGGGTGAGGGGAGCTGGCCATTAAATGCAGGTCATTAATGAGACTGATGAGGAGCAGGTGGTCAGGCTGAGGCGCAGAAATCTGGCTCCATTCAGAAGGCAAAGAAACCTCAGCTGAGCTCCTCCTGGACTCAGGGACAGTTAGAGTCTCCAAAGAAAGACACACCAGTAGAGGACTATGACACAGAAAGCCTCAAGAACTATTGTTCAAGATCACTTTAAAAACAGAAGCACTCAGACCGCAAACCTCTGCCAAGGCAGCTCACTGTGGACAGTATTTACTTTTAAGGAAATAATATTGTATTTTGTATATGAACATTATGTAGGAGAGGGTAATGGATGATGGGCACTGATTCATAAATAAGCAGACATGAATAACTTGAGGTTATAACATAATATTATACTGCAGTATGTTTCTAACTAACTAGCAGCTCATTCTCTCTCTTGGCAACACTTTAAAGATTTAACACATTTTAGGGTCCACTTGAAAGAAAGGCAGATATGAAATGTAAAAGTGAGGTCAGAGGTCAAATGTGACCTGATATATGGATGCAGTGATCAATATGTAGAATTCCCACATACCAGTATAATTTCCTAAATATTGTCAATACAAACAATAGCAGTAAGAAACACACCTTTAAATATGTCTACATTATCATTTTGATGTTCAGATCAATCTATTGACTAAACATGACCTCCTTGGTTGTGGTGATCACAAGAAAGTTTGGCTCCTTAGAAGCAAAATATTTTTTAAAAAATGAGGGGTGGCTAAAGACTTTTGCACAGCACTGAATATGTCTTTGGTGTTTCCTGCTATCATCATGATTGAAAAGGTTATAAAAGCAGGAAACAAAGAAATTCATTTTGGCTTGATCACAGTAAGAAATTAAAAGATGGATTCTTCTTTTCATATAAATGAGTTTTAACGGACTGAATCTCAGTGAAAGAGAGAAACTGGTAAAGAAACATAACATCAGCTTATTGAAAGGATAGAAACAAACTGACCTGCAGACCAGACAAACTTTGGTTCACTGTGATCAGTGTGATACTCTGGGTCTCCTCTTCCAGCTCTACACACATATCCTGCTGTGTGTGTCTGTCCATCAATGATGTAGGAGTCCTGTGCAGTCCCACTGCCATCAGGTAGCAGCTCATAACTGTAGGATTTCTCTGATAGATCAGGAACAGCTTTATACCAGTAGAAGCTCCATCCTGCAGACGGATGTTCAACCTCACAGTTCAGAGTTACTGAGGCTCCAGGACTCAGCCATGATGGAGACACAGTGAGGACAGGACGGGGTTCATCTGTTCAATAAAGATTTTATCTCAGTGTTTAGTTAATGATGCACCACTCACACTCACATTGACACCTTTGGGTAATTTAGAATCACCAGTTAACCTAACTCCAGTAACTGCATGTCTTTGGACTGTGGACAAACTCCACAGAAGGGCCGAGGTGGATTCAAAGCCAACCTTTCTAGCTGTGAGGCAACAGTGCTAACCACCACACCCCTAATCTGATGGGCAGGTTAATGCATGTTATTGATGAATTAATTAGTTTTTCATGTCTTGCAGCCTGGTGTTGCTTCCAGTGTCAGAATATAGATACCAGCTCAGTAATAAGAAAATATTAATATAATAAAAAGTAAAGTGGCAGGTAATTTCAAAGCACAGTAGGATGTTTGGCACCATTTGCTATTAGTTCTACAATTTCCTCCATCCTGCATGTGTTTACATTACACTTCTTATTCTGTGTTCACAACCACAGAAACACTAAAATGTTGTTACTCAGTGAAGATTCCTGTCAGCCTAACAGTCTCCCACCTGCATCCAAAGGCTCTCTATTAGATCTCATTTCTATTTTGTTTTTGACATTTTCTTATCTTTTTGTCAATGTTATTGTTCATTTTAGGCTTTTAATAGTTCATGTAATGCATGCTGGTGTCCTTGTGATCCTAGTTTGAATGAGCTCACTTTCTTTTGTCTGTCCTAATAAGATTTTTACCCTTTAGTCAAAGAACAGGTTTGTTAGAACGAGCTGTTTCTACTTTTCTTTCAGTGTTTCATTTTGAATAAGCCAGTGCATAATTTAATGTCATTTATGAATGATTAGTTTGTTATTATATAAACTGACTGTCTTTTTGTAACAACCATAACTTTGAAGCAGCCTTGAAATACAAAGAAGTGAAGGTGTAGGCAGTGAGGCATTCAGCACGGAGAGTGATGTTGTTTCTGTTTGAGGACATTCCTGGATCGACCCCTGATCCCAAATAGGATTTTTAGAGGAAAAGAAATCAGCTTCAAGCCTTTCTTAAAGTCCAGAAAATACTACAGTTTTTTTGTTTATTTTCTGTGTACTGTATGAGAGCTGCAGTGAGGAGGTCAGGGTGTGTGGTGGGTGTAGAAAGGTCAGAGGAAACATTAAATGTAGAGTGAAATCAAAGTTACCTAAACATAAAGTACGCACTTGTTGGCAGGACATCAAAAAGAAAACTAAATAAATGAGTTAACAGCACATTTCACAGGCTGAGTTTGAAAGTTATAAAAATGAGATCTTCAGACTTTATATTCCAGGTTATAAACATTATGCTGACAAACTTAATCAGAATCCTTTTATTTAGTTTTATTTGAAGCAGACAGGCTGTCAGTTTGACCTGCGGTTGCTTTTGTTTTGACAAAGACGTATCAGATTGAACTGAAACACCAATCACTGCATTTCTTGACTTCAGCTAGAATACCATACTAACACACCAACACACAATCACATGAATGCAGCAGCTACAACTTTCTACTACAAATACCTTTTACTGTCATGGTCTCTGCGTCTTGGACCCAGAGTTTTGAGTTACCTTGTTATGATTCCTGGTTTTATTCTTTATGTTAATATTTCAGGGTTCTTATCTGGTTCTGCTCAGTTATGTTATGTTCCCTTAATCTCTGTATTCCTGTCTCTCTTGTATTTCCATGTCTGGTTGAGTTCTAGTCTCGTCTCTCTCCGTTGTGTCTCTGGTATCGTGTCACTCATGTTTTGTGAGTCCATGTGTCTGGATTCTGTCTCTCTGTCTTATGTCACGTCCACATCTGTTTCTATGGCTGCTTGGTTCCTGTTTTACTTTGCTAGTCTCATGTTTTGTGTGCTTCACGTTCAGTTTCCTTCTGTCTTGTATTGCTTAACTATTCCCAGCTGTGTCTCCACCTGTTCCTGATCCTGTTGTCACCCTTGTTTGTATTTAAGCCCTGAGTTTTCCTGTGTTTGTTGTTTAGCTTTATTAATAATCCTCATTAAAGGAACCTCTTAGTCAAGTCTGCCTCCTGTGCACTGCATTTTGGGTCCAACATTGGTTTTGACATTCACACCCTACCTGTCAGATGTCACAGGTGAACAGCTGAAAGCACCTAAGGACTGATCAAAAACACAAAGGCTCACATGCAGTGTGCTACACAAAATACCAATGATGTGACTTTCCCAAATGTGGGTCTAATAGAAACTATTTTATCTTATCGACAGCAGGATGAGATGCAGAGCAGCTGATCAGAAAACATCAACATGGATCTTAAATAAGAGCAGAGACACTCTTAAAGTAGGAAGTCTCAGTTTTTAACTTCTAGCTGCCATTAAAAATGAATTTAATTATTTGCAGATTGAAACTGATGCTCATTATCAACCAAATATGAACTGCCCAACACACTGTAGCACAAAAAAGTGCACACTTCAGTATTCAACACACCAAGATGAAGAACTCGATCCTGAACCCCCTCACAAAACATTATATAGCATGTAGTGTGTGTGTGTCTGTGTGTGTGTGTGTGTGTGTGTGTGTGTGTGTGTGTGTGTGTGTGTGTGTGTGTGTGTGTGTGTGTGTGTGTGTGTGTGTGTGTGAGTGAGACTACAAAATCGCTGCAAGAAAAAAATGTCGGATTCACAAAATTGGTTAGCTGGAAGTCCATGACCTTGTTTAGCAGTTCCAGAGCAAATAATGTGACGTAAGAGGAAAGAAAACGTAACAGGGAAAACTGAGCAGAGTGAAAAATCTGACCCAAAAAGAATATAAAGATATCTATGCAGCACCAGGAAAGAATAAATTCAAATTTTCTGCACTCCTACACACTCAAAGTACACAAAAAATTTATTTAAGGGCTAAAAAGCTGGATTTTGCACATTTCCCCTTTAACAAATTGAAAAACTACAATGAGCTGCTATCAGCTGCAGCTCTCTGACTGATAATGTGTTTGTACCATTGTGACATTTGTAAAAATGTAGATGACACAACAAACATGACTTACTTGTTACTGACAGTGTGAAGGCTTCACTCCACTCTGTTGAAGAATATGAGTCATCTCTGCATCGACTCTTACACATGTAGTCTCCACTGCTGGACTCAGAAACTCTGAATGTCAAATAATTATTGTGTGTCCACTGTGTGGTTTGCCTGGGTCCTCTCCATCCATACTCCCACTCAGTGGGTTCACCTCCTTCCTGCACCTCACATGTCAGAGTGATCGTCTCACCGCTGAATATCTGAGGCCAGTTGTGTTGTTGTTGTTTTACAGCAACTTTATTGGAAACTGTTTACAGATGTTAACAGTTGAGATACAAACAGAAACATGAAATCAACAGAGAAAACTTAACATTGTATGTTTGCTAATCATGAGTGAATGTTTCAAACTAAATTACTGAACTCACAGGTTATTTTAATGATGAGGTCAGCGCTTATATAAGTGTAGTAAACTGGGTCTCCTCTTCCTCCTATGCATCTGTAGATTCCTCCTTGAGATACTCTGATAACTCTGTTTGGTTGATCATCTCTTCTGATTTGAACCTCAGTGGTTCTTTGGGTGCGTCTGAACCACTCATATTTCCACTCAGCAGATCTCCCCACAGAGCAGGTCAGTGTCACACTGCCCCCTACTGGTATGATTGTTGTTCCTGCTGTCAGTGTGGCCCTGTGTTTATCTGCAGTTATGGAAGAGAAGGAAAAGATATGCAAACAGGATTTATTATAAAGCCAAAAACATACAAAAGTTAAAAAGCAGGATTAACTATGAAGCCAAAAATCAGACAAAAAGTTTAAATTTAAAGTATGTTTTAATGTTATGCAGCTTCCCATTTACAGCAAATCTAAACATTTGTTTTCTTTTTGTTTGTTTTTTCTCTGCAGTTTGAGATCATTTTAATTTCTATCTCAACATGGTGACAGAACTACAGTAACTCAGGTTGTAGATCTGTAAATAAACCCAGTTTAACTGTTTGTCCATTCTCTGACCTGAAGAAGTCACACTGAATGTAAACTAATACAGTTCACTGAAGGACACACAATAGTGGGTTAAGAGGGCTCTGTGTGGATAACAGAAACATCAGTCACCTTTTATGAAGCTTTGATGTTTCTTATTTTCCTTTTTTAATTTAATTGTATCCACAGTTGTTGTTTGACATTAAAACACACACATGTAGTAATGATGATCAGAGTCTGTGAGTATTTTAGTGCTGTGTACACTGTGAGCAAAGTAACAGGTAAAATACAGACGTCCTGGTTAAAGTTTCACAGCATCAGAAAAAAGTTTCCATGACAACAATAATTAAATGTATTTTATCATTGAGGTGAGTATTTGAACAGAGATCATAAATTTATGCTATTGGTCACTGAGGACTTACCTGATACAGTTACAGAGACAGTGTTACTGCGCTTTGTATAACGTGAACTCTTCCTGTGACCAGAACACTGATATTCACCACTGTCACCTGTAGATGTAATTTGTAATCTGTAGTATTTGTGTGTGTTGTAGGGGACAAATTCTCGACCATCCTTGTTGAGTTTGTATTCCCAGTCAGTGTCTGCTCCTTCATTCATGTCACACATGAAGGTAACAAACTCTCCAATGAAAAAACTGGACCAGTTGGGTTCAATAGTTAACACAGCATCTAGAATCCAACACAAACACACCATTAACAATCTAACACACTATTATGCACTATAGGAGGAAACATCTGTGTTTATACTGTATGTTAATAAAATGAGGAATATATTAAAAAATAAGTAAAAACAAACAGAAACAAACAGTGCTTAAGATTGTGGTTTGAAATTAATCTTTATTACTAAATACAAAGAAAGAAATGAAAAAGTGAAAGTGTTCAGTCACCTTGAGCATGTCCAGTGCAGAGGAGCGTACAGAGCACTACTATAAAGGCAGAAACTTCAGACATCATCAAACTAAAGACACACTCAAATATGGCAGAAATAAAACACTTGGGCTTTTAGCAGTGGCTGCTGTGATTGGCTGCATTTTAGATTAAGATGTAAAATGCATCAAATGATCACAGATGCAGAAACAAACCTTTCTTAGATAAACTAAAGCAGCTCCACTCTAATCTGAGTCAGTGCACTAAAATCTAATCCAGGCTACAAACAACCATGTTGATAACAAACATGAGAGTCCTCTGTTCAAATGAACTGAAATGCTCCAAATGACTGATACTCTGTTCTTCTCACTGAAACATGTTTATCAGTCAGTATGAATCAAACTATAGAAGTCAGTGATGTACTCACAGAATAGGCCCAGCTCACAGAGCAAAGTGGGTCCCATCCTCACATCCAGCAGCGACACGTCTGAAAACTTCTACAACTTCCTGTAAAGAGAAAGAGTGAAGCAGCAGCTACGAGAAGTAGAAGCAGAAAAAGAAGCTGCATTTAATACAGACAAGATCAGAGTTTGTCTCAGACTTCTTCTTCTGGCTGCAGCCTCTCTGTGCTTCCTTCCTTTTACACCCTCAAACAGCTCCTGTAGCTTTGACCGCAGCAGTTGGTGACGTGTTTACATTTCCTGTCCACTGCAAACATATAAGCTTCTTTCTTGTGTGTTGTGTTCCTACCTTTCTCTATGATATGCTAATGAGTTGTTCAAGTCAGGTGACATATTTTGTGGATCATAGTTGTTTCCTCTTTTTTCTTTAGAAACTTGTAAGTTATTTTTAAACTGTTCTGTGGATCAGGATCATGCTGCAGGGTTCAATTTAAGGTGATTTTATTCAGGCTTTGGTGAGAGTCGAGTCATTCGGCTGACTGCAAGTATTCAAGGTTCTTATGATCGGTCCAAATCATGATGGTTGTTCTGCTCTCTTCAGCCAGTGCCTCCATTCTTCTAGGGTTAGTTTCACTGCCAGCAGTTTTCCATATCGTACTTGCATTCTGCAAAAGAGAAACGACCAAATTAAAAAGGCACATGTATGCATTTTGTTATTAACTACCCAGGACAAGATGGTGCCCACCTCATAGTCTGATGCATCTATTTCTACAATGTTTTCTAGAAGAACGTGCCAACTTGTTCTTCATTTTTTTCCATGAAGAACAAGTTGGCACCAACTGGAGAAGAGGGAGGTCTGATTATCCTGGTGGCTCGGGAATCTGAGATGTAATTTTCCATTGCTTCTGTTTCAGGACTAGTGGGCACTGTGGCTGCTGGAAGTAAATCTATAGCACAGAGGAGAGCAAAGAGCTTCCAAAACAACAAACTGTATTAATTCATGTTGATTTCCAGAAAGGACAAGGTCAGCTGGAGAAGTTTGGTGTGTTGGCATTCAGTGCAGAGACAAGAAGAGCTTCAGAGAGACTTTCTACTAGGATATTAAGCTGTGAATAAGCCTAGAATCAATAAATTGAGGCTGTGGTGCAATTACCTTCTGCTGCAGCTGCCTCTGAACTCCTGCGATCCAGAAGTGGTTGTGGAAAGCAGAGTCCTGAGGCGTGCTGCAATCTTGGGTTTTGCTCCCTCCTCCCACAACCTGTTATCTAGTTTGATGGGAATCAGTGGTGTTAGTGTATTTTGAGGCTAACTCATTGATCAACTGTTCACTCAAACTCTGACAGAATGACTCTTACTGGGCCTCATCTTCTGACACTGTCCCTGATGTAATGTTGTAGGGGGCAGAAGCATTGCCAGGTTTTAGAGAGTGATCACAAACTGCTTTGAACTACAAAATCATTGGCAGTAATAAAATGCTAATTAATTGTTTAGAAATCATACAATGTGATTTTCTGGATTTGTTTTAGATTCTGTGTCTCACAGTTGAAGTGCACCTACGATAAAATTACAGAGCTCTCCATTCTTTGTAGGTGAGGAAACCTGCAAAATCAGCAGCATATCAAATACTTCTTCTCCCCACAGTATGACTGCACATCTACTGAGTATGAAATTGAATGTCTACTAAAAACACATTAGCTGTGGTGTGACTGAAGCCTTGTTATTGCTGCCACATCTCTGCATGTGTAAAGGGGAACTGGACATTTGCTCTGCTTGCTATAATACATGTTTTTGTAGTGCTTTCTTTTTTTCTCAGCATGCATTCAATTTACTGTGGAAACATGGGTAGATATAAAGAGATGCAGCCCTATATTGAATATAGCACAATGTCTATAACACAGTGTTTTAATAAAATGACTGGCTTGCATGAGGAAACTGCTGATCAGTAGTGTTTCATGTCTGCAGCAGCAGCAAAGAGCTGATCTCTCTCTCTGCTGTCAGCTATCAGAGCTAAAATCTGTTCTCTGGAAGGCAGCACACATTTAGCTTCAGTCACTCTTCCTCATTTTAGTTCTGCAGTTCATGAGATCATGTTTCATTTATTTATTTTTAGTGAAGAGATGGTGCAGATAAGCCTGTAGCTAAGAGGTAACTTAAAGTTATACCATACTAAAATATCAGTGCTGTGTCTTTTTTTTGAGAAATGACCCACAGGTCGTGAATGGTTGTCTGCCTCTCTGTGTTTGCCCTTTGACAGACTCAAGGGGTGGCTGTAGCTCAGGATGTAGAGCAACTCACCTACTAATTGCAAGGTTGCTGGTTTGATCCCTGACTGCTCCAGTCTGCAAGTAGTTAGTGTCTTAACACATGAGCATAATTTAAATGAACAGGTGCTGTTATTTTGTCGTATACTGCAGCTTTGAGTATTCTAGAAAACTGTTCCTAAAGTGTAAACACTGAGTACAAAACAAAAAGAATTTCAGTTTTTGCCTGTTGCTGCAATAATAAAGCTATTAAGTTGTTATTTTTTCTAAAAATATTTTTGTTTGGTTTTGGTTATTTGGTTTAATTAATTCATCAAACTAACAACAAAATTAATTATGGTATTTTTTGACTTATTACATAATTATACTACTGTAGCTCCACCTTGGATGGCATTTATGCTACATCACTGCAATATTGGTTGCATCTCCTCCACCACAAAAACCAGCATCAAGTTCATTAATTTGGTGGCACCTTCATCCAAACTAACATTAAAAGCTGCTCTTTGTGGTTTCAGAGCTGCAGCAGCTGCATCATTGCCCTCCTGTGAGAGCATGGCCTCTGCTGCAGAGACACTTCAGATCAGCCAGGCTCAGTTTGCATTTCACTGGGATGTTTTTGTCCTCCTCAAATACAAATTCAAATTGATGGTTCATTGACTTAAAGGCTGCTGTTACTGCTATAATGTTAGCTGAGCCACAGTGACACACAGAATATAAACCAAACACCAAACTGAGCATCACTTTGGGTGATTGTGAGTGACTTCATTTGCTGAAGTGTCGCCATCTTACTTTGCTCCCAGAGGTATTGTTGTTCTGATCATGAAATCTGATCACGTTCTGATTGATGAAACATTCTGATCTGGAGAAAAACAGAGAAATCAAAACCAACCTGCCAGGATAAACGCTCCTACAAGTGTTTATCCTTATCCCAGAGACAGAGACCTGTGCATACACACATTATTCCATTCTTTCAAATTATTTCTGAAATTCATGCAGAAAGGACGTAGAAAATGATACATTTTGTTACCTAAATGGAATGAAATCTAACTTTGACATCAGAGCAGTCTGAGCATTAATGAACTACTTTATGATCAAGAAACCATAATGAAACTGTACTCAGTGACTCTGAATGAGACCAGCTTCTCTGCACAATGAAAACATGAGGAGTGAGTGAGTGAGTGAGTGAGCTAGTGAGTAATTAGAATTTTACGGCATATGTGAATAACATGCAGACACAGATCGATCACTCTGCATATTAAAGAGTTTATAAGTTTATCCTGATGCGTCAGTGCATTAAAACCCAAGAGAAACAGATCAAGAGCTGCATGAATGAATGGGTGGCTTTCAGGCAGGCAAAAATAGCCTCAGTAAATAGTGCAGCTGCTGCTGTGGGTGTGAAACAATATGGCTGCCGTCTGTGGGTCATTTGTCACAGTTGATGATGTCACAGGTTGGTTCGTTTTATGTTTGTGCGCTGACTCAACCTTTGACCAGCTGCCAGGGAGTCAGAGAGGAACAAACCATCCAAATGCAGATTTTTGTTGTTGCTGTAGTTTGTGTTTGTGTTGTGGAACAGATAAAGGAACAGGGAACATACATGATGATGTAACTGCCTGTTTATTGCTTATTTGTTGCTTATTTACTGCTTATACAAGTTTCAATACCTATTAACATTCAGGTGGTGGTTGTGATTCTTCAAGTTATGGAACCTAAAAATACCTAAAAACATGCAGAAACTTTTGAAATGTCTGTTTTTCTACAGACGCTTAAAGGCAGCTGCATTTCAGTGTGTGACGTATTTTCACAGCTTCACAGGATGTCACTTTCTTTCTTTAGTCCAGCATGTGTCATCACCACAGTGACTCTACTTGTGTCTGTGTTCACACAGTGTCACACATACTTAATGCAGCAGTGATAATTATTACTATTATTCCAGGACAGGCAGATCATATAAAGTGTGTGATGCACACAGAGAGCAAAGTGAAATTCTCACTGTGCTCTTTGTGTTCTTGTCAAATCTCTGCTGTTTGCTGATAACAGAAAACAAGACATCTGCTAAATGGAGACTTTTGGCTGAAACCACAGGCTGCATTTCCTCTGTTCTAGGTGGTTCACACAGAGACAGTGAGGTCTGTCAGTGGATCAAAATAAACCTGTGGCAGCACAGACAGTAACCAACAACAGCCTTTCACACACATGTAGGTGTAACAGAGAGAGAGAGGACCTTTACAAAAGGGTGGACAGCAGCTAAAAGAGGGATGGCAGCAAAGAAGTACAGAGACCAAAGTAACTGTTAAGAAAATGTCATTTATTTACAATAGATGAAATTCATAAACTCTAAAACATGTCTGAGGCTGGATCCAAAGAAACAGCTCCATGTCTGTCCTGCTGTGCTGAACCCCGTGTTGGCCTCCTGTATCCATCTCTTTAAAATGGGGTTTCAGGGCAGGTGGACCTCAATGTGTTCACTGGGGAACAAACATGCAGAGTATAAAATAAAGTTTACTAATAAGAGCCACAGCATAAAAACACAGGGGAAACCATAGAAGTTATTATTCCTCATTGATGAAAATGTATTTATTGGATTTTTGTGTTTTAAAGTTTTGCATCTATCAGAAAGTAAACAACATTTCCATCTGCAAAGAAGTTTATTCAAAGACACAAACAGGTCAAAAATGATCTGATCTGCTGCTCAGCAGCTCTGAAGTTATCAAACCTTCAACTGAGCTTGTTGAGTTTGACTGAACGCTGCGTATTCTGACACATGATGGCAGCACTGCCAAAAAAAGAAAAAACAGCAGTGAGAAGACTATACACACACACACACACACACACACACACACACACACACACACAGTGAAAACTACCAATGATTCAATCATTAATTTAACTTTATTGAACTGAATTATTGCTGAGACAAAATGAGACAAACACACAGAGTAATTACAGTAAACTGTGAAGAGCTGCACACATGAAAACTTCAGACAGCAGTGAGTTCATATCAACAGTAAATATTTCTGTCATTCAACACATCATCTGCAATCATTGCAATATTTGATTATCATTTTAAAAACATTCATTTAGTTCCAGCTTCATCTTTAAGTATCATGTTACTAAAGAGTCAGTGAACAACTGTGTGCAACACAGACACACAAAATGCCAGCTCACATCCTCTGATGTCAGAGCTGAGACTTTTCTAGTGTCCATATGTAAACACAAACTCTCATGAGCTATTTTAGCTGCTTTAGCCTGCCTGCAGCTGCTGTGCATCTGAAATCACCTTTCAGCCCACCTCCACCATCTCTGAGTTTGTGCAGAATCTGCAAATCAGCACAGAAGCCTGATGTGATAAGATTTCATTTTGTGTAAACCACAAGAAACAAGCTGATATGTTTGCAGCTGACTGCAGTTTGTAGCTGTATGAGCTGAGTTTGAAAGGAAGGAAGAACAGAGGCTAAAGAAATATTACTCTTGCAACAGAGAGCTCCATTAATGAGCATCCCACTGCCCCCTACTGACCATTCTTGGTATTACAAGAAGAAATATCACCACATTACGTGTGTGTGTGTGTGTGTGTGTGTGTGTGTGTGTGTGTGTGTGTGTGTGTGTGTGTGTGTGTGTGTGTGTGTGTGTGTGTGTGTGTGTTTGCTCCCTCTCAAAGAAAACTGTCTCACAACATCACACACTAGCTTGGTTCTACATTTATGTTCAATTGTGAGTCCTCAGTTTCCCACAGACACTAAAAACATGTTTTCCCTCCTCTGATACACACGCCTTCATTTTATACTCATGGCCACCTTTTACTGTCACAGAGGGGTTGATACTTTCTGTGGATGAATGAAACTGCTGTGAAGAGCTACAAACACACTTTGCACAGTGATGTTGGAGCTCACACAGTACAATCATAACCATTCTGTAAGGATTCACTGATACTCTGTCAAAATAATACTTCCTCCTCCTTCACTTCATAGACTCATCACACTTTGATTTGTATCTGAACTTGTTCTTTAGGCACAGTTTCAGCTACATTTACAACAGACAGGGATTTTTAGCTTCTGCAACACACCAAGACAAATAATAGACTGAAGTCAAAGTCTTTATTCTTTATTATCACAGCTCTGGAAATATTTAACACCCAGCCAAGCAGATGAATTCATAACAATTAATGAAAAATGGCGAAATTGTGCCCTCTGCTGGCTGCCAGCTCTAAACACAACCCAGTGATTCCAGTCCACATCTTATCAGAACTGTTAGCTGAAGGGGGAGTTTGAGTCAGCCCCACAGTAGCCCGACCCCCCCCCCCCCCCCTCTCGCCTCCGCGGGCTTCCTCCGTCCCTGCCCCTCCCCACCCTGGTGCTCCTATGCTATATGCGCTTACTGCAGCGGTTTTTAACCTCATACGGTGCCCCCTACTGGGCAGAATATGAGATGCTTTTTTTCCTCACCTGTCCTATCGTATTTTGCTTTGTTTCCCTCTTTTGTAACAGCAGCGCCTCTCGGTGATGGCAGCAAGGCCGCAGACACTTATCTCCCTGTGTTTGTCTGGTTGTTTGTCTTTTCTTGGATGGGTGTTCTGTTAACTATAATTTCCCCATTGTGGGATCAATAAAGTATCATTCATTCATTCATTCATTACATTTGAGTAGAGTTTTCTCTGTGAGAAATGTGATCTGATGGTTGCATGAAGAAAAAATTCATTCACGTGTGATTTTGTGGGTAGAGAGAGTGACAGATTCTCTAATAATTTCAATGTTAACGAAACATTTACAGCGTGTTCATGCAGGACCTTAAACAATGACCTGAAGTCTCTGTGAGACTAAATACTCGTAATAAATAACTTCACATGTTCTTTAACTCATCGGGGAGCAAACAAAGTGAACACAGAAGGACTAAATGAGAACATCATAAATCAACAATCAGGAAACCTAAAAGTACAGTGTTCTCCATTTGCAGCCACTTCAGAGTGAATTTACAAACACACAAAAATCACCTGCATTCCCACTAGTACTGCACACACACAGGAGTTTAAAGATGCCATCATTAAAATTACTTTGCATATTAGATATTCAAAGTCATTTTAATGATGATTTCACTGGCAGCCTATAACAGCGCTCAAAACATGTCAGCCGTCTCTCTCTTGTTGCTAAGAACATCTCGTGAACCCACAATGACCCACAATTCAGTGCTGATTAATTTTCTTAAGAATTATCTCCTGTGACTTGTGACTCATTTTGCCAGATCGGGTCACATATGTGATCATCCTAACAGATCAGGTTAGTGATCCAGCAGAGGGCGCTGCTGAGGAGACAAACACAATCAGATACAGTGAATTCCAACAATCCTGCATGTTGAGGATCTCACATGCTTAGTGTATTGTTTTGTGTACTCTGTGGATCATAAAGTATCCTTTTGTGTTACCTCTAGGAGTTGTAATTATCAGACTCTAAACATAAAGATGTGACAAATCCAAGTTAAGACCAAGATGATCTGAACATGTCGAGACACAATGAAGCCCCAGAACATGTGAAGTTCCCCTTTGCAGTGATTCTACTAGTTTGTGAAAGTGTTTTGGTGTGAGGGAAACCACAATGTAAGAATGAAGAGCACTGCTGATTCTAATGTCAGAAAGACTGAGCCACCATGAATGGAGGAGAGCAGACACAGAGCCTCAGAAACAGCTTCACTGCTTTGTGACAAAATATTTTCCATCAGTTTGTCTTTTAAGAGACATCAGTAACAGGTGATCAATCACAAGGCCTGATCACATGGATTGTTCTACTATTAGAGTTTATTCTTGCTTTGAAAAATCTGCAGCTGGCAGATCTGACCATGTTCATGTTTGATCACATGCTGCCAGCACTGCAGTGGGACACACCTGCCACAGTGGCTGAGAAAAAGAGGGTTAAGATCCTGTTGGATTTCAAGCTCCAGACTGACAAGCAGCTGCTGACTAACCAGCCACACACAGTGGTGACTGACAAGGAGCACAAGACAGCAGCTGTGACAGATGTGACGTTCCTGGATAACAGGAACATCAGAAAGAAGTAAACCAGCAGCTTGATGAAGTATTGATGAAGTATTGATGAAGTAGGATTTTTACTTCAAAAAACAAACGTTTTTTGGGCTTGTTTTTTGTTTTTGAACGTGAAGTTGCTTATTTGGGATTGACTTTCTTTCCGAGTGAAACTCCTTGAACTCCATACTAAAGCAATTATGGGGCGGTAGTTTGTCTCTTCCAAGCCCCCGTTTCCTGTTTATCCCTCCCGCCCAAGTTGACCGGGTGCACAACCAACCAAACACTCATAACATCCCAGAGTGAGGAGGCAGCATAATGAGTTCCTCTAAGTGGGGAAAATATAGAAAAAATCTAATAAAGAGTGGGAGAAAAAGAGCGAACTAAAGAATGGATCTGAGCTCGGATGGGAGTCTACTGCTATAGAGCTATACTGTTTAAAAGCGGCCTCAGTTTTACACGATGTGGTGGGTTGCCAGTTGGGCTTTTTTTGGGCTTGTTTCTATTGCAAGATCTGGCAACACTGGTGACAAATTAAATCTGTATTACATGAAAGTACAGGCCGGACCTCCCTGAGAAAACTGGGAAAACACAGTAAAAAGGCGTGATGAGCATAACGTCAGAGCAGCTGTTACTTCCCATCATGTTGATAATTTTAGTTCATTTTAGAACATTGTGAACTGTTTAACAATGAGTGCCTTAAATGAACGCTCTCTTTCAGTGGATTCATGCACAACACTGAACAGCTGTGAATGTACTCACTCTGACACACAACAACAACACACTTTATTTATAGAACACTTTTCTTAACAAAGATACAAAGTGCTTATTTGCAAAATCAAAGAAAAAGTTAAAAACATAAAAACAGATCTACAGCACATTAAAATGCATTAAAATTATGATCGACAGCAGGAGTGTCCAAACTTGTCTCATGGAGGATTTGACAATGTGAAAGTGCTCGAGGGCCAACAGTCGCTGATGACGTTATTTTAAAGAATCAAAGATGCTTATAAATAGTGTTATTTAATACTTTCATTTCCATTCAGCAAACAAACATGAAGTAACCAAATGTAGAGCATAAAGCTCTGAATTTCCAACTGAAAATTAAACATACAGAAACTGTAAAATATTGCTGTATAATTTTGATAACAGAGCAACAGGTAAGATACTGACACTACTGTGAAGCACACACAGGTACACAGCGCAGGTCTGACTCCAGAGCAGTGGGAGATGTGTGTAAAATGTCACGTAGGTGGAATCACTCAGTCTGGATCTCAAGCAGTTCTTGTTTAAGTTCAGAACAGAGAAAATCTGCATTCACAAACATGTGGAGCCAAACAAGACGAACATTTTCTACGCAAATGTTCATCTCTGGAAACTTGATCTTATCCAGCTGCTGGTGTTGTACCAAAAAGTGATGTTTTTATGTTTTTGATGTATAATATCTCTGCTTAAATTGGTAATTAGACTGTAGTCAAGAGAATTTATGAAGGCCTTATGAATAAAATAAAGAAATGCCCCATTTTGCAAGCATCTTTATGACTGTGTTACTGTACACTCAAAAAAATAACTCTTTGGATTAACATAAAAAAATCATGGAAAAGATTTCCACATGATTACTTTACTTTATTTCAGCATTATGTAATTCTGTTGCTCCAATTTAAAGCACCTGTGTTGGTTCAACTTAATTTATTAAGGTTGATTCAACCTATTTACTATAGTTGGGCCCAATTTAATTTAATAGAGCCAGCCCAACTAATTTGTAATGTTTTGGACCAACTAAATGAATTTACTTGTTTCAGATGAATTCAAATTTAGTTGAATTCAACTTATTTTACAGTGGTATAACTACACTACTTAATTAAGTTGATCCAATTCATGGAAATTAAGTTAGCCTAACAAATTTGCTTTATGCTGAAAGAAAGCAATTTAATCTTGTGGAAATACTTTCCATGATTGAATTACGTTACCTTAAAGAATAGTTTTTTAGTGTTAATAAATTAAGTGTTTTAACAGTACTGGTTGAAAGGGTGGAAAGAATACACAACAAATTAGAAAAAATACAATAGAATTGTATTTCCAAAAATGTATTTCCAAAAATGTAATGCATTTACTTTTACATGGGCAGTGCAGATGCTTGCTGACTACTAAACAAGGAATAAACTCTCTTGCCTCTCTTAGCACATAGACAAGACCCAGCAACATCTCTACAGCAAAAGATACACTGTCCAAGTTACTCATCACTTCCACTCCCAACATCCATGGGGTCATCACCAGGCTCTGCACCTTCTGCTTGAAGGACAAAGATTTCAAACGCAGTCTCTGCTATGGCCGTTTGAGCACCTTCATTGACATCCTGCAAAAAAGAATAAAGATTTCTTAAATTGATTTGCACTGCATTCATATTTACAGTACACAATCTTTACAGTATGTAAAACAGCTTTCACTACCCTAATCCATATTCATAACAAAACACATGTAATCAAATAACCAATTAACATAAAAATTTGACTGAGTCATGGTGAAATACTTCCAACAACTAAGCTCCACCATAGGCCTGTCTGTGGTAATCGTGAGTCCAGCGTTAGATTTTCCAATTTGGAAAAGGTATATTGTCTCATTACAGGAAAAACTAGGAGCTAAAGTAGGGTATGTGTGTTTGTTATTGTCAGAAAGACAAGGACAGAGGGTGAATCCCAAACAGGCCCAGTATTCCATGGCCAGTCTCCCTCAATTTGCAAGTTTGCTTGGAGGGTCTGCCACATTGCCTGTCATTCCAAACCAGTCATACTTATGGGCGAGTACAAAGCCC
Source organism: Archocentrus centrarchus (assembly GCF_007364275.1). Lineage (NCBI taxonomy): Eukaryota > Metazoa > Chordata > Actinopteri > Cichliformes > Cichlidae > Archocentrus > Archocentrus centrarchus. Next base: position 1,191,736 of record NW_022060278.1, on the reverse strand, counting down.
TCCATAGCAACTCTGTATACAAACCAAACATTTTCCATGTGCAGAACCTGTCTTGTTCCCATGATGGAGTAAATGCCATGACAATGCATGCACACAAAAAAGACCCACCTCCGCTTTTAAGGTCACATGACTTACAGTACAAAACAAATTATGCTATCTAGTTGTGGTATGGCCAGGGACTCTTGGGGGTCCAGGCAATGCCAAAGCATATAAACGGACACAGTATGAAGGCTGTATGTACACAAAACACAGCGACAGCGGAGGATTTCAGGTTTCCAAAACTCTCCAAAAATCGGCGACATCACCGGGAAAAGTCGCTACATTGGTCGCGAGGTGCTTTTTGGTTAAAAAAAAAAAAGTCACCAGCGGGGTCTGAAAAGCCACTGAATCTAGTGACAAATTCGCTAAGTTGGCAACACTGCCATGCTGTCGCTTCCTGCATTATTTATGGGTGAAGCGGTGAGGGAGAAAGGCGAGGCAGTGTGAAGTTTTTCAGAGACAAACAAGTATGACTGTAACATGACTATCGATATAAATGATATTGTCTCATCTTATATCGCATATAAAAATATATATCGAGATTTCTTAAAAACTCGATATATCACCCAGCCCTAGTAAAGACGTCCCACAAGTCAGTGCTTATACCTTCCCCCTTCTTCAAGTGACCCTCAACGACAGCAAGTGATTCAATTTAGAGTAACAATGGGTTGTAAATGTCTAGTAGGTAAGGGCGGTTTGTGATTGTGCCAAAGTATGGTGCATGTTTTTAAATGTCTGGTCAAATTTTTGTTATTTTTAAATGTGCATTATAAATAAATTGGAAACTGGAAATTGAACCAAGAGAAAGAAGAAAAAGAAGAGTTTTAATGACCTTCTCTTAACATAATTTTAAATCTAATAGGAATACACAGGAAGCCCAATTAACTCCAACTCTGATCATCCCTATCATAAACACATAGGTAAATTAACATACCAGGTATTCCTTCACCAGCTTCTCTGGGTCTTCATTCAGGTACATGCAGAGACCTTTGAGGATGTATTCTCTTCTGACTTCAATAGTTTCATTCTTAATATGCAGATCAGAAAAAGAAGAAAGCAGTGAAAACACAATTTCAACAATCCAGCAGTGTAGGTTCACACACTTGGAAACTTAACTAAATTCAAAGGAAGTCATAATATAAAAGTGATCAGTGGCTAACATTTTATACAGCTTAGATTGTTTGATCAGGGATAGTCTGTTTAAAAGATCTTTAAGAATCTATTACTTAACTATTTTTACTACTTTGTGTTTTCCTTTCATCACGCCATGATTAAAATGAATTATTTTAACATTTTATTTTACCACCTAGTTGAAGATGTCATCTAAGAAATATTTATGCCTGAAATATGTGAAAAGTAGACCACTCCAAAACAGTTTACATCCTTCTAGTTTAACAAAGGATGTGGTGCTCAGTCATTTCTACAATAGACAAGTTTTCAGTAATGTCACTTTTACACTGGTATCATACCTGGGTTATGGGTGCCAGGATGGTCTTGATTTTTCTCCCTTGAACGCCTCCTTTCTTGGCATACGCCTTCATTAGGTTTGCAGATTGAACATCAAGCCTGGAGAAGAATGTTGACTGCAAATGGATTGTTGTGATTCTCTCGAACTCTGCACTCACCTACAAAAAAAACCAAAAAAGTAGACAAAACTTAGTTTGGCACTGTACCGTCACCTTTGGTAAACGTTTGAGATAGCAGTTCTGTTTAAGAAATGTAAATGCATAATAAATGTATTTATCTATACATGAACTTTCTTTGTCAGAAGGCCAACTAAAGCTACGTTCACAGTGCAGGCCTTAATGCTCAATTCCGATTTTTTTGTGAAATCCAATGTTGTTCAGACTGACATGAAAAGATCAGATACAGGTCACATAAGGGCAAAAAAAAAAGAAAAAAGATTTGGGTCACTTCAGGCTGCAGTGTGAATGTAGCCTTAGGCTACAGTTGCTGGCCTTCAGTAAATCCACATCAGTATGAGTAACTTCTCGGAGTCTGCCAATATGTATTGTGACACATTGCATGCAGTGGGGCTTGTTCTTTTATGCATTCATCCATTTATGTCACAAACATGGAAGAGAGCTCGCCACCTTGTTGCTATCATGGGGGCCTCTCCAAATACATTCTTGCCTTCTGAGTGCAAAGGTCTTGTCCATCATTTCTGCCAACTTCTGATGATTGTTTCTCTTTTTTACTTCTGAGAGGAGCGTCACTCTCAACTCTTCCAGTGTCTCTGCTGTTTCACCGGCTGGATAGCTGGGGCAGTAATTTACTTCTGCTTTTTTTGGCTTCTTCACATGCAGGTTTAGCTTTATAAGCACTCCAACATTAGAATCAGTCACTTCAGATCTGGTAAAACTTACTATTAACCACTGAAATCAAAAACTTGATGACCGATGACCCCCCTTCACTGGTACTCATGCAGATGAACAACAGACAAGTGATGTTCTGAAAGAGATCAGATACATTTTCAACCATTAAAATATTTAATTCATCCTGAGCAGAGGTGCATCTATACATGTATTCAAACTTTTGGTATAGGTCTCTGGAATGCAACATGATAATAACTGGAAATATAGGGCACGTTAGGGGTGGTAGGGAAGGTTGTACATAAATCACTGGGGAAAATACCAAATGAGGTTTGCTGAAGACAGTTCGATCCGCCTCTCTGGCTGCAGTGCGTGCTCCCAACACAGGGGGAACAGATTTTCACAGGGGAACAGAATTTCGCACAAGACCAACACTGAACGATGGCTGCTAACGGTGGCTTCAGCTGACGTAAAGAAAAAATAACAGCTGACCTCTGCACAGCGAGCACAACACACGCATGCACGCTCACAGCACAGAGCTGTGGAGGCGTGGAAAAACTTGTACACGATGATCCACTCGTGTTAAAGGGTCGTTTTGTCCAAATGATGGAAATCCGTCGCTCCCTCTCCATTCATTTCCTATGGAACTTGTGTGAAGCCACGGTGGCCTCATCACACAAGTTCTATAGGAAAAAATGAATGGAGCGCGAGCGACATCGCTCCAGGAGCTGCAGAGTTAAAACGAAGCATTGTTTGTGCCTAAAATTAACCTATTTAATCCACACAACATAAAATAATGTGCCACATACAAGCATGGAACAGGCAAAACATTGGCGCAAATGGTAGAGAAGCACGAATAATTGCCAGCTAACTATCGTCACTTTAGCTAACATAAACATGTTACGCGACCAAATATTACGGAAAATGATTAAAAGTCTGCTGATGATTTGATTCACATATTATCATTTGCATTTAGACGGACGAGAAAAAAAAAAAGACTGAATCTTACCTTTTATGATGCACGCCAGCAAACTTCCTTCTTCGCTTGATAACTGCCATTCGAAATTTCCCGGGCACACCAAATGGTATGTCATCTCGCGTGATCTCGCGTGATCTCCCGTGATCTCGCTGCTCCGTCTTCGGCGCAAGATCATTCTGACTCCATTGAATCATGTTATCTCAACATGACTGAATTTCATGAACGTTAGGTTGTTAAATTTCATGCTTATCTGACATGATTTTATCACGTTTGCCTTTGAAACATGAAATTATTTGTTAAAAGAACATGTTACTATTTTTTTAATGTAATGACAACCTAAATTCCTTTTTTTGAGTGTAGCTACATTATAATCAACCTGCTCCTTTTTGTCCTCTTCAAATATCTTTATAGAACCGTGATTTTATATGTGTTGTAACTTCTGCTGCCCCCTTGGCCAGATCTCTATGAAAAAATTACTTTTTCTTTCCTGATAAATAAATCAATTTATTTATTTAACACATTTAAGCAGAATAAACCAAAGTAAAATGATCAAAGAAACAATACAAATGATTTAACAATAAAAAGTAATGATTAATAAATAATACAGTAATAAAGAAATATGAAAATAGTAAATTATAATAAAAAGTAAAATAATGATAATAAATGAGATACACTGACACAATAAACAGAAAGTAATCTGAAGCTGAAAAGTTGATGAGAAGAAGCTTGTTTTCCACTGGGATCTGAAGAAAAGGAGGACGATGACCTAATCCAGAGTTTCAGAGCTGTGACTCAGAATGAGTGGTCACCTACGAGCCAATCAGCAATTAGGAATAACTAGAACCTGCTGATCGATGGAGCTAAGTGAGCAGCACAGGACAGGATTATAGAAGATCTGATTGATAACCTGGAGCAAACCCATGCAAGCACTTCCTGTCATTCACAGAATGAAAAACATGATCAAGCTCCCAGGTACCTGTCAGGAGGCCAGCAGCAGCATTTGCATCCATCTGCAACTGTGATATTACTGTTATGGTCAGTCCAACATATAATGAACTGCAGCAGTCTGGATGTAATAAAAGCATGAATGACTTTCTGTGATAGAAAGACCTGGTTTAACTTTAGTTAAAAGTCTTAATTGAAGGAAGCCTGATTTGATCTGTGAGTCAAATTTAATATCAATATTTTTTATTTGAGGTTTAAGAAATGATGTCTGGGCTCAGGATCTGAGGGGCTCATTGAAAGTATAATTGCCTAAAAATTAAGTTTAAGTTGCTGCAAAACTTGGCCTCGCATGCTTTTTAATAACAGACCAGTACAAGGAGCTCCAGGATGGAAGAGGTTAAGTTCAGATCACAAAAAGCTTCCCTAAACCAAACCTTCATCACAGTAAGGAAAAATCTGGGTTTTTTTGGTGCCATGTTTTCATTCTTGATAATGAAGCTCTTCACATGTTCAACAAGCAGCTGATTAAATTAGATTATTATATTCATTTTTATATGTGGCTGCTGTAGCAGTGAGGTGTGGTTTGAGCACAGCTGCAGGAGGAGAGGTGGGGCAGAGTAGTTCATGGAGCTGCTGAAGGGATATTCATGGTATATGCCACATATATATCTTATGTACATTTACTTCCCTGACAAATTTGTCTGGAAAAAAAACATAACTGATTAAAAATACAGACGCTTATAGTGTTCCATGTTATCATGAACTTTGTGTTCTGACTGTACAATGAGCCACACTGATGGAGACTACACAATGATAGAAATGGAGACTTTGAGGTCACCCTGTTGTTGAAATTCTCTGTTTTCCACATTCTGTTTTGTATAATGATGTAACCAAGACTGATAAGCTGTGACTATATGACACTGTAAGCTGAATTACTATGTGCCAGTACTTCATGCCATCTCACATGGGTATGGCATGCAGTCTGACCCAGATTAATCTGTAAACTCTTTGAAATGGTTTTTATTAAATTTAATAATTGGACTCCTTATTCCATTGTTTTGTGTCATTCCTGGTTGATAAACGAACATGCAGAAACCTAAAGGCTTAAGCAGCAGACACTCTTCTTATTTAAATTACTTCACTGTGCACAGTGCAGGTAAAATGGTGCTTTAGTGAGATGCCTAAAATTGTCAGAAATTCACATTTTTTTTCTGTGTAGCATCATAGATTTACTTTACATACAGCAAAGCTGGGACTAATGCTCATGTGATGTCTAAATCACTAAAATGTAAGAAGAAAATGTATAATAACATACCCTGTAGAGTGATGTTGACTGCACTGCTGAACTCTCCTGATCCAGACTCACACCAGTACACTGCAGTATCTGACTGTGATGTGTTGATGTTACATGTGGATCCAGTCATTGTCCTACAGTCAGAGTTCAGTCGGGCCGTCCTCAGTGAACTTCTTCACTCTCCACTCAGTGAAGTTTCCCTCACAGGTCAGTGAGACAGAGTCAGAGGTGAAGTGTTGCACTCTGTCAGGACTCACTGTGAGAGACGCTGCTGAATGAACATCTGGAAACATGCAGGGAGGAGACAAAGCTCATAGATGTTAGGATTAAAATATCACAGTGAAAATGTTCATTTGCTTCCTGAAGATCAGAGCTAATATTTCAACAAACTGCAAAACTTGCTTGAAAACCAAATAACATTATTTTGTCCATCCATTCACTTATCCTGTTCAGGGTCACAGGGGGGCTGGAGCCTATCCCAGCTGTCATAGGGCGAGAGGCAGGGTACACCCTGAACAGGTCGCCAGCCTGTCACAGGGCTAACACAGAGAGACAGACAACCTTTCACACTCTTATTCACACCTGTGGGTAATTTAGAGTAGCCAGTTAACCTAACCCCAGTAAGTGCATGTCTTTGGAATGTGGGAGGAAACCCACGCAAGCACAGGGAGAACATGCAAACTCCACACAGAGAGAGGGAGAGGCCTGGGCCAAGGTGGAATCAAACCCTTCCAGATGGTATTCTAACTGTGAGGCAGCAGTGCTAACCACCGCGCCACCGTGGTGCCCAACATTATTTTTTGTATTGTTTAAAATTTTTTGTACATTCTAAATAAACAATTTTATGATCTGTTATTTGTTAAATGAGAATCCATTATCTTTTTACCTTTGTCAGCTTTTTGAAAGGACAGAGAGAAACAAACTGAGCTGCAGAGCAGACAAACTTTGGTTTCACTGTGATCAGTGTGATACTCTGGGTCTCCTCTTCCAGCTCTACAGCAGGGTTATTATAGTTAATGAAACGAATGAAATAACGAAAACTGAAATTGAAAAAACATTGTCGTTAACTGAAATAAATAAAAACTATAATTAAAAGGAAAAAACGATAACTAATTAAAACTGAATTGTGAGTTTACAAAACTAACTAAAACGAACTGAAGTTATCGATAAACTGACTTTCATTTACTTTTTTTTTTTTTTTTTTTTTTTTAAGTCTTGTGGATTGATATGAAATCATTTTTTCCGCTCTCCGAGTTTAAGCTGGGAGCGCCATCAGACAACTGTGTGAGTGCGTGTGCATGTGCGTGCTCACCGCGCTGGTCCGTAAAGTAATGGCTGCGGTCTGCCGAGAAAGAGTCCCGTATGGAGGTTCTTTGAGTACAAGAGCACAGATAGAATCGAAAGTCTTGTTGTGGATGATGAAAAATGTGCGGAACATTTCTCAGTCAGGAAAAAACCAGCAACATCAAAATCCAGCTGAGAAGCACAGCGGCTACAGAAACCGCTCTGATCCTACGAGGTAACCTGGCCTGCGCCTCTGGAGAAACGGGACTGCTTGTCGGGTCCATGCAGCCCAGAATGTTCTGACTAAACTGTTGCGTCCTTGTGCGTTTCCGGCTACTTTATCAGTGACAGAATAACAATCAGGAATAATAATTAAAGCATCAGTATAAGGACTCACAACTGTCAGCAAATTCCTGGTAGGAGACTGCTGAAACTATCAGGATGGACATGAAGGAATGAAGAAAGTGAAAAAAAATGGGACAATTATGTTTGCAGCCAAAAAACTGAGCACAAAGAGCGAGGACCGAAAAAGAAGCCCCAGCCTGAGCCGCATATAAACACCTGCACACGACCACAAGGTAATTAACACACACAATCCAGCTACACAAGCATAATGCGGACATGAGGTCGGCAACTTCCACATGTTGCTGTTGTTAATCTGCTGCACTGATGCTGAACTTTATTGTGGAGTTTATTGTAGAATTTATTGAGTTGGGAATTCATGTTTTTCTTTGTTTCTCCCTGTTGATGTTCATGTGTGTCCTTAATATTACACACATTTAGCATGTCTTGGTTGTTGAATATATTTCTTTAAACGGTATCTTTTGTCAAGTTTGCATTACACAATAGTCACTTTTGCGCCTTGAATCTTGCACCTGATTAGGTATGAAATACTAAAACTAATACTGAAACTAACTGAATTAGAGAAAAAAGTAAAAACTAACTAAAACTAAACGATAATGTAAAATCCAAAACTATTATAACCCTGCTCTACACACATATCCTGCTGTGTGTATATGTCCATCAATGATGTAGGAGTCCTGTGCAGTCCCATCAGGTAGCAGCTCATAACTGTAGGATTTCTCTGATAGATCAGGAACAGCTTATACCAGTAGAAGCTCCATCCTGCAGACGGATGTTCAACCTCACAGTTCAGAGTTACTGAGGCTCCAGGACTCAGCCATGATGGAGACACAGTGGAGGACAGGTTCTGTTGGAAAGTAATTAATTGTTCACTCTCATTATTTTCTCGCTGCTCTTTTCATTGGTTGTTGTTTCTATTAGAAGACTTTTATTGATTCTATTATATTTTAACCTGGTGTTGCAAAACAATTTTATGAAATAAAAAATGATTTTTTTGCAAACAGTTTTGGTAACTATTAACTAGTGATTGATTACTACTAGGAACAGTACCTGTCCCCAGTATAACCATTTATAATCAGATCTAATCTCAGCCTTCACTGGTTGATGATGGCTCTCTTACAGCTATAGCAGAGAAGCTTTGCTGAGTTACTGTTAATAGTCACAGCTCAGTAATAATAATTGTTTCACATGTAACTCCTAGAATGCAGAGCAGCTTTCTGGGTCTGTAATGAATGTAATGTTTAACCAGGCAAACGTGTTAAAAGAAATATTTTCTAGAGCTGGTCGGTTCCTGAATCACCAAAGTTAATGAGTCAAATCTTCCTGAATGTGAATCATGAATCACAAAGTGAGTTGCCATTGTTCCCAATTGCTTCCACTTTGTTATAATACCACTAACAGCTGACTGTAAAATATTTAGTAGTGAGGAAATTTCATGACTGAATGTATTGCATCCTACCACACTGCCACGCTAGAATTCACTGAGCTCCTGAGAGCGACCCATTCTTTCACAAATGTTTGTAGACGCAGTCTGCATGCCTAGGTGCTGGTTTTATACACCTGTGACTATGGAAGTGACTGGAACACCTGGATTTAATGAGCTGGATGGGTGAGTGAGTACTTTTGGCAATAACGTGTATTTCTGAGGGTAAGCATCATACCTAGTGGGAGGAGCAACTGGTTTAAAGGGAGGCTGTTACAGCAAGGGTAATTTGTGTATGGCCACTAAAAGGCTGCTGAGTTATGAAGGAACTCAGTTCAGTAACTTTGACCTTCTATATAGAGTATATATAGTGTTTTTTCCCCACTTTTAGTTTTTGTCAATTTTTATTTATTTATTATTTATTTGTAAATACTCCTTGTTTTACACCGAGAGGTGACAAAATAAATGACATGCTAAGAACATCGTCTGTGCCTTCATTCTTTGCTTCACCTGTTGGGAGAAGTTTAAGAAAGAACCCTGCAGCATCCACACTGGATCAAAATATACATACAGCCCCAATACATACACAGCCACTAAAATTTGGTTAAATGCCCCTTAGTGAGTTGCACCCTCAACCAGACACTTTTGGTAGCCAGCAAGAAGCTTCAGGCACAATTCTGGATAGACTCTTGTCATTGTGGCCAAATAGCTCAATCTTTCTCATCTGAACATAAGATCTGACCATCTTTAGAAAGCATTTGGCTCGTCCATGTGAGCCGCTACTAATGTCAGTCAAGCTTGAAGGTGTTGATTTTGAAGCAGGAGCTTCTTTCTTGATCAGCACCCTCCCAGTCCATGGTGATGTAAAACTCACTTCACTGAGGGCAGTGATGCTGGTGTTCCAGCAGATGAGCATTGGTGGTTCTTGGGTTGTTTTCTACATCCTAAACAAATTTCCTCTCAATTTGGGTCTTCTTCCAAAGCTTGGCAAAGTGGAACTACCAGTTGGAGTCAATCATGATCACTAATGAGACGTAATAGGCCTTGGCCAGTTCAAAGAAATTGTTAAAGCCGCCAAACTACCATGGCATTCATGCCCATGAGGAGTGATAAAACCTTTTGATCACAATTGTAAGCTTTCATAGAGCTATCTAAGGCTGCAACAATTTATCGAGTAACTCAATTATAATAGTTTAATGCACAACTCTGTAGAGCTCACCATGTAAACATGAGTCTTTTACACACATTAGTGACTAAAAAATGAGCTGCAATAATGTATTCAGGGACATGCGCATGAATAAAGAGTATTACAACATTAAGCCCATGCAGCCTCCAGTTTCCCAACCAAACAACCGATAACACAACAGCAGTAGTGAAATGCTGTTATAGTTTAACGTGGAGTCTGTTTACACACAAAAGAGCAAAGATGTGAGCTCAGGTGGAGTGATCTAGTGTCCAAAACAGCAGTGCTTGTTCCTGTAATCACCATTAAAACTTTTACTGGGGGGTTGCCAGGTTGGCTCAGCGGATGAGCAGGGGACCATGCATGCCACATGCCAGTGGTGCCTGCGGCCCAGGTTTGTGTCTGACCTGTGGCCCTTTCCTGCATCTGTATGTCTCTCCCAACAGTCCTGTTTAATTTTAATTTTAAAAAATTCAAAGTTTAAAGTCTTCTCAGGTTAGCAGTTAGCACAGATCACATAATGATCATCAGAAATATAAGAATACAAACTCACCAGTTTCTTCCACAGTGATTTCCTTGCTGTCCACAGAAGAAGAAAGCTGGATCTCCTCTCCCTCCTCTGCAGTGGTACAGAACCCTCCTTGTGAGACTCTAATATCTCTGTTTGCTTCATTTCCTCTCAAGAGCTGAGCTTCAGAAGAGACTGAATCACGTCTGAAACCAGTCAACTTCCAGCCAGCAGAGCCCTCCACAGAGCAGCTCAGTGTCACGCTGCCCCCCCTGCTGGTATGATTGAGCTTTGTGCTGTCAGTGTGGCTCTGGTGTTTACCTGCTGCTGTGAGTGAAAGGAAAAAGGTGATTAGATTTGTCACTTGGATGGAGGACTGCATTTCATATTACAACCTGCCCTACGTGCCACATATCATTTTTAACTTTGTCCATCACAGATTTTTTGCTGCACAGCAGAGAAGTTGCTCTGACTTGTTTTGCTCTCTTCACTGTGAATAAAAAGCTCTTCTTAAGGTTAAGTTGTTGCCAGAATTAAAACAAAATAGTTTACCAAGCAACAAAAAAAGAAAAACTACAAAGTTGTAATAAGTGGCCTTATTTAGATAATTGGGATGAAAAATCTCCAACTTACACGATACAGTCAGTGTGATGGTATCACTCCACTCACAGAGTACACAGAGTCTTAATACCATGTAAACAACTTAAAGTTGTAGGCCTTCATAAAATGCTCTCATATGAAATATTGTTTTTATTTCTCTTCTATAAATGACTCATTTTTTTGGGAGTTGGCTTAAGTCTGCTTTGCTTTCATGAAGATGCTGACTTTGAGTTGAACAAGCACATCAGCAGAGAGAAAAACAAAGTCAGTGAGTGTAATTAAAACAAAATCTGAAACACTTTTTAAAGCTCAGACTCAGCATTTATTTTCCACACAGAAACAGATCTAAACAACACCACACAGAAAAGGTAAATATGTAATTTCATACTCTTGTGAACTAATCTGATACTTTTATGACTTTCTGGAAAGTGGATCCTCTGTTCAAAGAAGCTCACTGAGTTCAACTTTAAATAAATTGTATCAAACCAAACAGAGTGAGGATGTGATTTAGAGTGGTACAGGAGATGGGAAATTAGAGAACAATATTATACATATTTTATAAAAAGAAAGCACAGAGAAAAAAATCCTCACCTTTATCATTTCCATAGCAGAGTGTACTGAGCACTGAAACAAAGATTGAAACCTCATCTGAGATTATCAGAGATGAACTAAAACATCTTTTATAAATGAATAGTTCATGCTCATAAAAAATGTCACTGCATATGTATTATAATTTGGTGGATAGGCTGAAACATGAAAACAAATATTAATGATAAATTTATTAATCATAAAATCACAAAGACGCTCAGATGAAGGTCAAACAGGTGATGCTCTGAAAGTCTCACAAAGGAGAAACATGTTCATGAATCAGTGCCATTCAAACCATGGCAGGAATCTACTTACTCAATAACCCCGTCATGCAGAGCAAAGAGTGCCCCATCCTCACATCCACCCTGCTGCTCTCTGATCTCAGTGTTCTACTTTGCATAAATAATAAAAGGTGAACAAAGACGAGCTGCATTTCTTCTTCTTCTGTCTGTATTCTCTCTCTTCTTCTTTTCCTTTCACGCCCACCTCAAACAGCTCCTGTTGCTCTGACCGCAGCAGCTGGGTGATGTTTTTACCTTTCCTGTTTATTGCAAGCATAAATGTTGTTACCGTTCTCTATAATATACAAAGGTGTTTTCAGGTCACAGTTTTCAGTTTTCTTCTTTAGAAACTCTTGTGTGATTTTTGAAGTGTCCTGTGAATCATTATCATGCTGCAATATTCCTCTTCGGCAGGCTTTGGGAGTTCTGGTATATCCACAGGCATTCATGGTGCCATCTATAAATGTCATCTCCCCAACACTCAGCTCCTTGTACCTCCACTTATGGTCCTGTTCTGGACCCCAGCTGAACAAATTAATTTTGGTCTCATCTGATCAAAGTGTGCTCAACGTTCTTTTCATCTTCTTCAGTAAAGCTCAGTGTTACAGGTTTATTTGTTCTTTGTGTGACCTGTCCAAGAAACACTTTTGCTTCCATCAGGCTGCATAAAAACATGTAGGCTTGTATTTTATGTGACTGTTCGCTCAAATATTATCATGCAGTACCATCATATGTAACATACTTTACATGTCTGGCATTTAATTTTCAAATGTTTTGTCTTCCATCCTTTTCTCAACTAAAATAAATAAATACATACTTAAATAAACAAACAAGATTTACAGTCTAATATTTTAATTATTGGAACATCTTCTAAGTTTAAACATTTGATGTTTTTCTGTGTTCTGTTGTGAATAAGATTTGGGTCTATGACATTTGCAA